>NC_060142.1:597405880-597706029 GCF_021461385.2 Schistocerca piceifrons | reverse complement strand
CAGTTTTAACAGTCTGAGCATCGGTGTAGCAATTTAAGCATCGATACTTTCTATTAGCTCTTGGAGCTCTTTTAATTTCCCAATGCAGGTAAGATATTTACAACTGTTATACCGATGTTTTCTAGGACTACATTTTTCCTGTGTTCGACGTGCACTCTTAGAGACTGAAGCCCTTTCTGTGTTACCCCGAGGCCCTCTAACCGAAAAAACCGGCCAGTCCGCACCACACAGCTCCCATTACCTGTGTAACCGCCTCCTGCATGTAATGGACTCCTGATCTATTTAGCGGAACCCAAAACCACACCACACTATGGCGCAAATCGACGAAACTGCAGCCTACGCAGTAGCAGAACCGTCTGAGACTCTGATTTAGACACTCCACTCAGCTCTTTACCAGAGGTCCGCAATAAGTCCTGTCGACTATACTGCAAATTATGAGCCCTGCCTTCATCTCACAGGCAAGTTCAAATGTGTGTGAATTCCTAAGGGACCAAATTGCTGAGGTCATCCATCCCTAGAATTACACTAACTTACGCTAAGGAAAACACACACACCCATGCCAGAGGGAGGACTCGAACCTCCGGCGGGAGGGGTCTCGCAGTCACTGACATGGCGCCTCTAACCGCGCGGCCACTCCGTGCGGCTCACAGGCAAGACTGGCAGCACATACCACTTCTGATAGCCGCTCGAATCTGTTCCGATCAAAAGCGACACACATTGTCACCAGCATGAAGCATCATCTGCAGCTGGATACACTCTGTGCTTTTCATAACATCCGGATGAAACCATCCCATGTCTGGAATAACAATACCCAGTATGCACACAGAGTGCGCATTGGCTTTCTTCCCCTGCTTGGCAGCCATGTCCCTAAGTGGCCCCTTGATGTGACTAACATTGGAGCTCCCAGTACCAATAATCCCACCCTCTGTGACTGCCCTGATCTTGCAGGCTGAGAGGTTTCCTCTGAAACAGGACAGGCGACTACAAATGGCTGGGAACATTGTCAGCCACAGATAGTACCTGAAACCTGTTTGTCAGACTAACGAGAGAGGCCTTACATTTCGCCTCCCCCCGCCCCCTCCCGGGATGTCTTTTGCAGACAGCTACGCCTCGAGGCCACCTCCCACTCGACCACGGGTGAAAGATAATCTCAATGCAAACAGTAATTGCTGGCCAGAGTGGACGATCAGTTCTGGGCGCTACAGTTTTGAACAGCGCGACCGCTACGGTCGCAGGTTCGAATCCTGCCTCGGGCATGGATGTGTGTGATGTCCTTAGGTTAGTTAGGTTTAAGTAGTCTAAGTTCTAGGTGACTGATGACCTGAGAAGTTAAGTCCCATAGTGCTCAGAGCCAAGCAGTAATTGGGGTGGCCACCTGTGTGGACCGATCGGTGGACTCGAGGGTCGTGCTGGACGTCCATTGGATCCCCACAGCCGCTCCACAACAGTGATGCCCATCCACTGCAGCCTCAAGCTATGTAACCGAAGCCAACTCAGCCTAGAGCCGAGAGCGAAGTGTCACCAACTCAACTCGCATCCGCGCACAGCGATTACGATCGATATTCATACTAAAGACGGTGGAAAATTACAATACACAAACAAACAAACGACTGTCGACACTATGGAACTCTACTGTAGACACTGACGATAATGCAAGAACATTGTCTAGTAAATTAGATTAATACGCACAGATTCAAAAACTATACTACCAAAGCACATGGGTGGTACTAAATAATGCACTCCTGGTTAGGAACTTTACTTCACGAAATCTGTTACTTCCCGGCACAAACTAAAACGAGGGAATTGTGTCTATTGAATATTAAATTAATACCGAGAAGTTCAAAAACTTAACTACCAAGGCACACAGTTGAAACTATATAATTCACTCCTGGTTAGAAACTTGTAAAATGTCACAAAATCGTCTACTTGCATATTGCTGATCTGTCTTGGCCGTCAGCTGCTGGCGGCAACTCCATCGCACCGGCAGTATCCGGAATATCAAGGACCCCTTACTTGCAACAGTGCGGGGGGGGGGGGGGGGGGGGGGAGGGGGGGGCAGTGTGCCTCAACAGCTTTATGACACGCTTTTCAACCGAATTAGTGCTTGCATAAAGCAACAGGGGGCGCAACGTCCTATGATAAGTATTCTCATATTGCCAAGTTATTCGTAAATGCCACTCTATTCTGCAGACGTCAGATACTCTCTAGATTCTTGAAGTTTCATTTCATTTCTCTCTCTGCTTCCGGGTGCTTCACTTTTTTTTCAAGCAGTGTATGTTAACTGTCCAGCTCTGTATGTGACTGATACGGAGGAACCAGGTTCGATTTCCTTGGTGGAAGGACAGAAACAGGGTGCATTCAGCCCCTCGATGCCAGCTACGACCTCCGTACTTCATTCATATGACGTCACGGTCGTCAGTCGATCTCGATTGGCCCTCTGTTGCCAGAAAGGCAGCATGTTTTCTTTCAGAGGATGTTAACTGAATCTTTATGTACTCTTCATGCACTCGTGCACTGAAGACCAAAACTGGGTACTGCTGTCATATGAGAGCACACGAGTGGGCCGCTAATCAGTAAAGGCCCCTCAAATGAGTAAGTCTGCAGTCGTTGTAACGAAATAGGCTTGGAGCGGTCAAGGGGATTCCCAGATGGGAATTCTTTGGGCTGGATTTATTTGTTCCATCTTTTTTTTATTTTTATTTTTTACTCATGATAGTTGGGCGGGCTGTTGTGGAATTTTGTTCTCTTCAATCTCCCAGTTCGCTGGGAGTAGGACAGGGTGTTCCAATTAGGATTATCTCGGAGAAGATTTCCAGTTGCGGATGGCATTCGCCTACTGCTCCCGAAGGCCTTGATTATAACTGTGTCATTGGTTTTGTTCTTATTACCCAGAAGACAATGTTATATGTGGTCACTGAGAAGAATCATTGTGTGTTTGTGTGTTTTCCTTTCCTCTTTTTTTTATCAACTCGTGAGTCTGTGGCGGGATGTAGTAGGTAAGTAGACTGGGAGTGGGGCAGAGGGAAGAACAGTCGGGAATGTATAATAAGGTGCAAAGTTACTTCAAGATGTTATCACTTCCCTGTTTGTCAATGGCTGCGAGATATATCGGGACATGTGAATTCGTCGACAGTCTTCCGAACCGATTGACGAATCAGAAAATGGACTTACCGATCACGTCACTAGGTTCGGACCCATGTCAAAGTAATCCACGTGATTGGCGGAAGATAACAGAGAACCACCTCTGCTCATCGGTTCTGCCGCAAGCACGCTACCCGCTTCATCACTGACAAGCACCGCCCATTCCCATCTATTGCTAGATTTTATTTTTGGTCTCAGACAACGAGCCCGAAAAATCTCTCGGGACACAATGTTATCCAGATATGGACACTCCAGTCCATTGACCGAAACATGGCTGATAGTATCCACATACGTCAAAATTTGCTCGCTTGTCCTCTTACATCCGTGAATGACACGAAGGATGTGAAAGCGTCATATGTCGACAGAAAAATGAAAGGTGAACTCCTGTACTATTCAACCTGTATATCGAAGCAACAACGAACGAACTAAAAGAAAGATTCGTACATCGAATTATAATTCAGGGTGAAATAATATTAGTGATAGGATTCATTGATGATACTTTCATCCTCAGTGGAAGCAAGCGAGAATTACAGGACCTGTTGAATGGAATGAGCAATCTACTAAAGACAGAATGTGGATTTAGAGAAAACCAAAGAAAGGTGAAAGTACTAAAAGAGCAGCAGAAACGAGATTTGTAACGGACCAAGCAGTAAACAAAGAAAGGAATTCTGTTACTAGGAAGAAAAATAACGTATGACTGAAGAGACGAAGAGGACATAAGGAGCATGCCTGTACAAGCAAAGACAGGATTTCTACTAGCATCAAATATATTCCTTGATTTCATATATACACTCCTGGAAATTGAAATAAGAACACCGTGAATTCATTGTCCCAGGAAGGGGAAACTTTATTGACACATTCCTGGGGTCAGATACATCACATGATCACACTGACAGAACCACAGGCACATAGACACAGGCAACAGAGCATGCACAATGTCGGCACTAGTACAGTGTATATCCACCTTTCGCAGCAATGCAGGCTGCTATTCTCCCATGGAGACGATCGTAGAGATGCTGGATGTAGTCCTGTGGAACGACTTGCCATGCCATTTCCACCTGGCGCCTCAGTTGGACCAGCGTTCGTGCTGGACGTGCAGACCGCGTGAGACGACGCTTCATCCAGTCCCAAACATGCTCAATGGGGGACAGATCCGAAGATCTTGCTGGCCAGGGTAGTTGACTTACACCTTCTAGAGCACGTTGGGTGGCACGGGATACATGCGGACGTGCATTGTCCTGTTGGAACAGCAAGTTCCCTTGCCGGTCTAGGAATGGTAGAACGATGGGTTCGATGACGGTTTGGATGTACCGTGCGCTGTTCAGTGTCCCCTCGACGATCACCAGTGGTGTACGGCCAGTGTAGGAGATCGCTCCCCACACCATGATGCCGGGTGTTGGCCCTGTGTGCCTCGGTCGTATGCAGTCCTGATTGTGGCGCTCACCTGCACGGCGCCAAACACGCATACGACCATCATTGGCACCAAGGCAGAAGCGACTCTCATCGCCGAAGACGACACGTCTCCACTCGTCCCTCCATTCACGCCTGTCGCGACACCACTGGAGGCGGGCTGCACGATGTTGGGGCGTGAGCGGAAGACGGCCTAACGGTGTGCGGGACCGTAGCCCAGCTTCATGGAGACGGTTGCGAATGGTCCTCGCCGATACCCCAGGAGCAACAGTGTCCCTAATTTGCCGGGAAGTGGCGGTGCGGTCCCCTACGGCACTGCGTAGGATCCTACGGTCTTGGCGTGCATCCGTGCGTCGCTGCGGTCCGGTCCCAGGTCGACGGGCACGTGCACCTTCCGCCGACCACTGGCGACAACATCGATGTACTGTGGAGACCTCACGCCCCGCGTGTTGAGCAATTCGGCGGTACGTCCACCCGGCCTCCCGCATGCCCACTATACGCCCTCGCTCAAAGTCCGTCAACTGCACATACGGTTCACGTCCACGCTGTCGCGGCATGCTACCAGTGTTAAAGACTGCGATGGAGCTCCGTATGCCACGGCAAACTGGCTGACACTGACGGCGGCGGTGCACAAATGCTGCGCAGCTAGCGCCATTCGACGGCCAACACCGCGGTTCCTGGTGTGTCCGCTGTGCCGTGCGTGTGATCATTGCTTGTACAGCCCTCTCGCAGTGTCCGGAGCAAGTATGGTGGGTCTGACACACCGGTGTCAATGTGTTCTTTTTTCCATTTCCAGGAGTGTAGATTGCTAGGGATTTACAACTGAAGCACACCATAGTCCGAAAGTAAATCATACAAAGAAAACGAAACAAAGGACGAGAGAACTTTCTTCCGCAGACTCGGCGAGGAATAGAATATGCAAACCTCCCCATCGACGCGCAAGTCTCCGAAGTGGCGTCAAATCGAAAGACTTGCACCAGACGGGCAGTCTACCCGACGGGAGGCCCTCGACACACGCCTTTATATTACTGGTTAGAAGAGGAGACAGGATGACAGAGCGTGTGTTAAGACAACAGGATATAACTTTCATGTTTCTAGAAAGAAAAATTGTGGGGGAAGACAGAGAGCCGGCCGAAGTGGTCGTGCGGTTCTAGGCGCTGCAGCCTGGAATCGCGAGACCGCTACGGTCGCAGGTTCGAATCCTGCCTCGGGCATGGATGTGTGTGATGTCCTTAGGTTAGTTAGGTTTAACTAGTTCTACGTTCTAGGGGACTAATGACCTCAGAAGTTGAGTCTCATAGTGCTCAGAGCCATTTGAACCATTTGAAGACAGAGAGTGATGTACATACAAGAAATGGTTCAAATAGCTCTGAGCACTATGCGACTCAACATCTGATATCATCAGTCCTTTAGAACTTAGAACTACTTAAACCTAACTAACCTAAGGACATCATACACATCCATGCCCGAGGCAGGATTCGAACCTGCGACCGTAGGAGTCACGCGGTTCCGGACTTTAGTGCCTAGAACCGCACGGCCACCGTGGCCGGCTACAAGAAATAATGGAGGGCATTTCGTGTAAATGTGCTCTGAGATGAAGAGATTGGCTGTCTGTACAAACAAATCAAAAGATTGATGACCATATAACAAAACAAAAATTGAGTGTTCATGTGAAATTATCGGATGTAATGTTGACCGTCTCCATATCACCGTGAGTACCATTAAATGACCTAGAGAAAAGACTACGGTGGCGTTTTCAGCAAAACAATGAGCCAATTCTCAGTCTCATTTATTGCTACTTCTTCTGCTGTTGTTGGAAGGTTGGAGTGTCGTTCGTGTTCGCAATGTGATCATTAACAGAAAGCGGTTCTGTGTGAGTACACCAGCAAATTTTCTTCACAAAGTAGCTGCTACAAACCTTCAGCTAAGCAGGTAGGAAGCTTGCTGAGTTAAGGTGTTGAGAATTAATTTGACTATCATAATTGTCCAAGATCGGTACTTAAGTTCGTTGCGTTTCTTCGTAAGTTCAATAAACGCAACAGATACACACAATAGATACTTAATCATGAATCATATAGTCTCCTTCACTATTTACAAGAGTCTGTCCACGCTGTGGTAAATTTTCGAGCCCACGACGACAGGAGAAATTGCATAGTTTTGAGTCAAAGAAGACGTCGAGTCATTTTCGGAGAGAATTTTTATTCAGAAAGGAAGGTCCTTGAAGGCTGTTCGATAGAGCGCCGAACAGGTGAAAATCTAAGGGCCCAAAGTCAGGTGCGGAATGGCTTCCCAGCCCAAGTCCTATTTAGTGCTTTTTTCTCAGCCTAGCAGAAAGCGTGCGGGCGTTATCTTAGAGTAGCATCACTTCACACAGTCTTCCTGATCGTTGTTCTTGGACTGGGTCTGTAAGACGTCTCATTTGTTGACAATAAATGTCAGCAGTGATAGTTACATCTCGGCTGAGCACTTCGTAGTACATCACACCGTGGCTGTTCCACCAGATGGATAACATTATCTTTTGTGGATGTGAGAGGGTCGTTGTATGGGTAGTTGCTCCATTGTTTGGGATCAACCATTCCTTTCTTTTGCTTATTTTAGCATAAGGACACCATTTCTCGTCCCTAGTAACGATACAGGACAGGAATGGTAGGTGTTGTTCACGACACGAGCAAGCAAAAATGCACTTATGGCCACGGGCTAATTTTTGTGATGTTGGTTTCGAGCATGCGGTACACATATACCAGATTTCTGAACCGTCCCTGTTGCATGCAGACGTCGCACTACGGTGGAATTATCGCAATTCACCACATTTGTCAGTTCTCGAGTACAACAACGTTTATCGTTGTAGAGTAATTCGTATAAACGATTTTCATCAAATCCCGTAGTTCTTCCTGATCGTGGAGCTTCACTAATATAAAAAAGATTCTTCTTAAAACAAGAAAACCTTTCACTGAACCTTTACTGAACTGAAACAGAAGAATATGTCGGAAACGTTCCGATTTCCCCACTTGACAATCCTTTTTAAAGCGACCATAGCTCCACTTACTATCTCTAAATGACAAGACGACAATATGTAAACTCGAATATCAACAATGAGCTACAATTTATAACGAGGAAGCAGAGATCCACGTATGGACACCCTCTGACTTTTGTGATTTTGGCTTAGAGCATGCGGTACGTATACACCCGATTTTTTAACCTTCCCCATTGCACACAAATGTCGCAAGATGGTGGAATGATCATAGCTCATCATATTTGCCACTTCTCTAGTACAGTGACGTGGATCATTGTTGATTAAAGCGTTTAAGCTATCTTCATCAAACCTTGAAGATTTTCCTGACAGTGGAGAATCACCGCTGTCAAAACGATTCTCTTAAAACGAAAAAATCATTTTCTTGCCGAGCTCTGTCCAGTGGCACTACCCTCGTGCGTGGGGCAAATGTTTCCGGTTGCCTTCGCTGCTGCTCAAACAGAAGAATACGTCGGAAATGTTCCGATCTCTCCAATTGGCACTTCATTTTCTAGCGTTCACAGCTCCATTCACTATCTCCAGATGACAAAATCAATATATTAACTCAAACAGCAACAGTGGACTACAAACAAAAATAAGAATCGATAAACAAACCAGTAACAAGCGGAACACGAAATGCAAAACAGAAACACTTCGAAATTATGCACCGACCTAATATTTCCGTATATGTTTACACTCATCACGATGAGCACAATGGAAACAATGTTACGGTAACTATGAGAAATCTGTCGATCAGTGGTAAAAATTAAGGGGAAAATTATTGGGCTATGAACAAATACACCGGAAATCGCCATTTGGAAAGACGTATTGTATTTACGAATCATTTAAGAAAGTCTTTGGACTGTGGTTTTTCTACTCAGTAGTGTGGTTTTAAGTCCCTCGGGCGTTTCACAAGAATCCGAATTAATCTCTTCATAGAGACGGCAATGAAGTGTCTATTTTTAGGGTTCCATACCTCAGTCGCTAGAAACTGAACTCTTATAGGATTCCTTTTTTGCCGTCCTGTCTGTCTGTCTGCCCGACAGTTGAAACCCATTTTTGTCAGGAATGGGTAGACGTATCATGCTGAAATTTATATCGCATACTAGTACCTCTGATCCCTTGGCGGTGTAAATTATTTTAGTTTCTGAGTCAATGCAGTCAAAAGTTACGGCCATTTTTGTCACATGTTTTGATACTCACACACTCATTATCATAACCTACACGACCGAGCGAGGTGGCGCGGTGACCAGCACAGTGGACTCGCATTCGGGAGAACGATGGTTCAAACCCGCGTCCGGCCACCCTGATTTAGGTTTTCCGTGATTTTGCTAAATCGCTTCGGGAAAATGCCTGGATGGTTCCTTTGAAAGGGCACTGCTGACTTTCTGCCCCATCCTTCCCTAATCCGATGGAACCGATAACCTCGCTGTTTGGCCCTCTTCCCCAAATCAACCAACAAACCAACCAACCAGAACCTAAAGGGTACTTCTGCTGACCTAAAATCATGAAATTTGGCAAGGTCTCACAGTAAAACTACAGGGAAAAATCCCAAGAAATTGCTAATTTGAAATTATTTGGCACAATGTTTTTCATTTGTTATCGGACTATCTGTCTGTTCATCACGTAAGATCCCTTTTCCTCAATAGCCAATAGGCGTAACAGCTTCAAATTTATATCACATACTAAGGTAGAAGTGAACACACTAGGGTTACTGGTCAACGATGACAAAGAAAATATGCCGTAGTCTCATGTCGACAAAATGACATGGGGGTCGTCAATAAGACGGTTACACTTTTGAAAAAGTCGAAACATTCAAGTACCTGGGGTCAATATTGTCGAATAAAATAGAGAAGGAAATTCTTAGAAGAATAATAAATGCGAACCGGGTGTACTACAGTTCAAACCACCTATACATGTCACGCATTGTGCCCCAGGAAAGCTAGGTATAGCTGTACGCGTCGCCAATGCGACCGGTTTTATTGTGTGGTTTGTGACACATGGGCAAATTATACAGGCAATGGAAGAGCACATGCGTGCATTTGAGAGAAGACTAAGAAAAATTTATGGTCCGGTATACAATACAGAAATTGGAAGATGGGAAACGAGGCACAGTGAAGACCTCTATCGGCGGTTTCAGAAGCGAATGTTGTAGTGATTGCAAGAAGATTTCAGTGGGTAAGACATAATCTTCGAGCAGGGAGCATTCTCCCTACCAAAGTAGTAGTACATCAGGAATGACAGGGGTGAATGGAATGGAAAGGGAACGGGACAGGAAAGAGATAGGAAGGAAATAATTACTTCCAGCTACACAGGGTATTGCGGTAACGGAACGGCGAGAGTTGAAAATTCGCACCGGACTGTGAGTCGAAACCAGATGTTCCGCTTCCCTAGAATAGTTGTTTTAGCTGCTTCGGCAACATAGATACGCATTCCGTCACACAAACATTCCTAACTTTCCGCTCACGCCACCGCAACGGTCACCGCTCGTTAACCCCTTACTCGTAGATTTCTGATTCCCGTAGGAGCTCGGACGTTGGCTGTGCATCGGCAATGAAACTTTTTTTCATCAAACAGCCGTCGCACCCATAGAATTATACATACGAGTCGTATCTGTTCTGTCCGACAGAACAGATGTCACTGAGATTCGTTATATTTTGTGTTCATGTATCACTTTATATGTGTTAAGAAACTCCATACCTAATATAATTTGTGTACTGAGTAATGAAACAATAATAAAATTATCAGAAAATTCATATTCTTGACAAATGAAATTTAAATTGGTCCGTTGTTTGACTTCCACACTTTTTCCAGAAATAGCTCCTCGAATTGTGGTTTTAGAAACAGGTAACACAGGACAAACAATAGTTCTTACTCATATACACATACGAAAAACTGATTCATTAATAACATTCAATGGGCTCCCTGAATCTAAAACCGCAGTGAACTTAGTCTTACTTACACATACTTCAATAACAGGATGCGTCTACATTATTTTCCTTTTCGTATAGCAAAATATCTCTCATGTCTTCCAAGCGTACTGTAATGGTACTTGAATTACGTAACCATTATGGTACCTCACCTGAACCTCTCGATACCAGTAATATTCTACTGTATTTCTGTTAACTACTTAACATACTTCTGAGACAACATTCAGATTTGATTTCACTTTTGATACATCGATATGTTTATATTGCAATGATATTATTCTTATGTGTATTCTTTCTTTTGTCACTATGATCTTTGACGTACTTGTAACTCTGATTTTTGGGCGCGTAAGCGATTATTAGTTAGTTGTTGTTGAGTTGTCAGAGAGTCGGACCCTGAGAAAGTCAAGTCTTGGACGTCATGTTGGAAAGACGCCTATTGTAGTCCACTTATAAAATGTGAACTTTAACAGTGACTGTGAGGAAGATGTTTTCAAGTATGTTTTGTATTGTGAAGTGATGTTTAGTGTGTCGCGTGATATTGCAAAAGAAGTTTAACTTAATTTCGGAGTGCTGATTACCTTTTTTACATCATCATTGTCCAGCAAAAGTGTAATCTTCAAGAATGGTTTGTGAAGCACATCTACAAAACTTTTGAATATAGCACGATAAAACCTAGGCCTCTCTGCATCCGAGCTTGGAATCATAACCACCTAGATTTTCAACGATTGAGTCATGATTTTAAGACGAGACCAGCGTGGGAAACACAAAAAGATGAGTGCCTAGTTTTTTCATTATTACGTGAAATGACTATTAACTGTGCTCTAATGACACCTTCCACATAATATGACTGTTGTTGCCCAAAAATGCAGTATTTAGCAGCGTGAGCAACACCACAATCATTAAATTTTGACCTTTGTTGTGGTAGTGTTGTTAGAGTACGTAGTGTAAAGTCGTAGTGTCATTACTTTCTGAACCGTCTGTATTGCTGCCAGAAGCCGAAGCTACAAGTCATTGTCGAGCGAGAGAGACTGAGCTAGCGAGGCGAGCGCATCGCTGCTGTTGCGCGCTACGCTTACTCGGCCGTTGAGAGCTCGTGAAGAGGCTTCTGTGCTGTGGGCGCCGCGGAGAGCAGATTGTCGTGCGTTGTTTTTACAACGCGTGCAGATTGTCGTGTTCCGCGCCTCGCAGCATGGGAAAGAAGGGTGCGCAGAGGAAACCTGCCGCTACGAAGGGTTCTTCGGTTGTGCAACTCACTGAGTCTGCAGACCATGCAAGGAACTCCCGAGAAGACGAGTTCCGGCCTGTCCCCCTTTGTACGTCAAGTGCAAAGGCGGGTGGACAGCGCTGTTCGACACTATGACGAATTGCGCTCGGAACGAGGTGGTCTACGAGTCTGTCGATGCAGACTCGCTGATCTGCGTTCGAGCTGCAAACATGGCCGACCACAGGGCGATCGAGGACGCAGTGGCCGACCACATCGTCGACGCGCCGCCCGCGCGTGTGAAGGCACCTTCCGTAGGAAGGTTGAAGACGACCAAGGCACTCCTCAGGGGGCTACCTTGGTGCTGTGATGAGGCAGCGGTCCGGGAAGGGCTGCTGCGAGCCGGGTTTGGTAATGCAACCGCAGGGTTGCGTAACCGGACCAACAGGAAGAGGGCGCCGCTCTATGCCGTAACCGTGCAAACGGTCGACGACGGGAGCGACATCTTCGACTTGCGGAAGCTGCTTGGCTTCCCGGTGACGACAGAGGCTCTCCCGACCGCCATTGATCCCCAGCCCCAGTGCTTCAAGTGCCAGGGCGAGGGCCATGTTGCGAAGTATTGCCGCAACGCAGCGCGGTGCGTCAAGTGCTCAGGGGAGCACGACAGCCGCGCCTGCGACCGCGGCAGCAACGTTCTGCCGACTTGTGTCCGGTGTGGCGGCCCGCACATCGCCAGTTGGCGCGGTTGCGCGGCTTTCTCAAGCCGCAACCGTGCCGAGGGCGGCGAGGCGGCCGCGGCCGCACCGACGCTGCGGCAGAAGCGAAGACGACGTCGGAAACGGCGTAGGGCGCAGAACAGCCCGGCGCAGCAGAGGGACGGCGCAGCAGCAGCTCCACCTGCCAGGGGCAGGGACGACCGCTCGGAAACGGGCGGCCAGGACGCAGCCCGCGCTCCCGAGAAGATACGTGACCTCGAACTCGGCACCGCCGTGAAGGGGGCCACTGCAGCCCTCAAAGCCGTCATTGTGGCAGAGAGGGCTGCCTTCGCAGCCGCCGTGGCTGCAGAGAAGGAAGAGGCCTTGAGGCAACTGCGTGCAGTCTTCGCCCAAGGCCCCAGCGCAGCAGTACCTGCGAACACTCCTGCGACCTCGCAGAAGGACGTTCGCGCGCCTGACCCAGCGGTTGCCCCAGCAGCACCGCAGGTGAAAGGTGCAAAGAAGAAAACCGCCGCCCCAGCTGAACCGGTGGCAACGCCGACTGCTGCGGGAGCGGGCCCCGCAAGGGATCGAGAAGCCAAAAGGGCAGCCTTCATCGCACAAGCGCGAGCGAACGGTAATACTTCCTCCGACGCTGAGCTGGCGCAGCTCTCCGAACAAGCGGAGCTCATGGAAGCTACATTACGGAAGGGCTGCGGCGTGCAGTAGAGGAGGACGCTGAGTGGTAGCCGATCGCTGCCGTTCTGCACCAGCCTGATGAAGCTGCACCAAGTCACTGACGACAAGGCGCAGCAGAGGGCCTAACAGCAACGCATGAGTTGCCGCGCCGAACTCTTATGTTACAGGGAGGAAGCCACTGCAGCCAGCACAGGAGACTACAAGCCAGCCCAGCCGCAGCACCCGGACTGACCCAGCTAACGAACACGCAGCACGTAGGTAACGATGTACGGTACCTCACGCTAACCTTACCTCACCTTGCATGCTCTGTCGCAGCTAGCAAGCCGCTACTGCCCTTACTACCCGTCCTACTGTCGCAGAGGTTTTTTTCCCTTGGCGCTGGCCTTGGCACATTTTTTCCTCTGCCCTTACAACCGCTACCCTTCGATCGTTTTCGACCACTTCTATCTCCTGATGGACCATGTTAATGAGTAGTCTTACCCAGACGCATGGATAACATCACAGCCCGCATCCTGTGACGCCTGATTCAAAAACTAACATGTTTACGTAGGTGACAGTAGAACTTTTGGTTTGGTCACCACGTTGGTGTGGGCGTGGAGGGGCCCCATCCCATGTAGTCATTGTCGATTGTTTGCGTCACGTCTTTGATTATTTGTGTCACTTCACGGATCAATTTCTACGATTTGCACTTGTCTCTTTGAATTTCTAAAAACGGTTCAAATGGCTCTGAGCACTATGGGACTTTACATCTGTGGTCATCAGTCCCCTAGAACTTAGAACTACTTAAACCTAACTAACCTAAGGACATCACACACATCCATGCCCGAGGCAGGATTCGAACCTGCGACCGTAGCAGTCGCGCGGTTCCGGACTGCGCGCCTAGAACAGCTAGACCACCGCGGCCGGCTCTTTGAATTTCTGTCACGTGGAGGATGCCAATTAGGTCCCTCCTGAGTGTTAGATGTAAATTCTTGGTTGTGTCTGTTATTAAAATTTCTATGTTCATGGCTATCTGCATTACTACTTCTTGTGTAATTTCGACTGTCACTTCTGAAATTATTGTTAGGTCTAATACCCTGGTTATTTCTGTAGTAAGAATTTCTATTATTGTATGAATAATTTCTGTTTTGATGATACTGACTACTGTTTCCGTATGATTGATCATTCCGGTAAGAATTTCTGTTATTATAATTGTCTGTGTAATTTCTGTTAGAACGTCTGTTATTGTCGTGAGGCTGGTATGTATTGTCCTGTCTGTTTCGTCTGTCATTTTCAAAACTTCAGTTATAAAGTCCGTTCCGATCATTATCCCTTATCTCTGAAAATCTATTGTGATTACCGTTACTAAAAAAATTACAAGAAGTTCCGTCGTCATCATACTCAAGTTCTTGTAGCAAAGTCTTATAAGTTTCAACGTCATCGTTACTTCTTCCGGCTAAAGCAATGTGTCTTATCGATTGTGGCAGCTTAATTAAACAAATACTAATTAATTCAGTCGGGCTATAAGGGTTGGAAAGGAATTGATTCTTTCGAATCATGTCTTCAGAGTATTCTACCGGCGTGCGGAACTCAGACTGTTTAAAATTACGCTGCATAATAAGACTATGTTTGACTCTGTCTTGCGTGTTTTCGGGCAAATATGCCGATAGAAATGCATGATAAAAATTATTTAAATTATTAAAATCTCTAATAAGTGCGCGCATGCGCGTCGCCGGTTCGTTTTCTAAATATCCACGCATAAATTCCAGTTTGTGACTTAGTGCCAATTTGATCTAGCCATGAACATGGATGTATGTCATTATTAGAATTGCGAAAGATCTTAAATTTCCGAACAGTTAAAAGTGTTTATAGTCAAACTTTTCGCCTCGTGGCGACAGAGACCTACCGCGTCCGTTCCAGTCCGAGTCTCGATTATTGTCAAGTTCGCGCGCCTGTCGCTCTCTTGTTGCATCTCGTAAATGAAATAAATTATTTTCTTCAAAAACCCCCGCTATCGGTGATTCTAAATTTCTTCTACTGTCTTTTCCTACTATTTCGCTTTCACTTTGTTTAACTTGCTTCTGTAAAGCCTCAAATTCCCTTTTAACGCGTTCATTAATTTTTCCATGATTTTCAACATGTTTATTTATATTCTGGTACTCTTCTGTTTCTGCAAATGGCAGTCGAGCTGTATCATCTGAATCTCTGTCCCCATTTAAACTAAGACTTGTCAATTTATCTGAAATCTACTCAACATTTTCCGTTAAATCACCTATTTGTTCTCCTGTTTATTTACGTCTTCCATAAGTGTCGCGACTCGGGTTTCAGTATTGACGCATTTACTTGTTAACTGTTCATACTGTTGTGTTAGGTTATTTATTCTGTCATTTTGTACGGATTCCTCGATTCTTTTAAATATTTCTTCCTTATTGCGTGCACGTTGTAAATTTAACTCTGAAAATTTTTGTACTATAACATGATCTCTTTCTTCCTGTTCTCCATCCTGCTCCTTTTGTCTATTTTCTATTGAAGTTAATCTATTATTCTGAGCATTCAAAATCGGTTGTACTTATTCTCTAATTTCTTTCTTTAATTCATCTTTCATGTTTTCAAAACTTGTCCCTATTCGTGAGTCTAACCGTATTGCCATTGTTCCCATCTCTGTTTTAAATTCAGATCCTAACTGTGTTTCCATTGTTCCCATATCAGTTTTAATTGTTCCTATTTTTGATCCCAAATTTAATATTGCACTCATCAACTGCTCCATATTAACTGGTTCGAAATTGTTTTCGCCTCTAACATTTCCTGTAAAACTGACTTCCTTTGTCATAGCCGTAAAGCTGTCTGTGTTCGATACTATTCCAGAATCTTCTATCGTTAATCTCGTATTCAGAAAATTTTCCGATTGTGAAAAAATCTGAACTGGTTCCGGACTATTTTCCTGGCTTATTAAATTGTTTTCTACTCCATTATTCACCATACTCTTCTCCTGTGTTGGCGAGTTCGCCATGTTAACCATTTCGTTATTCTGACTATCCATCGTTCTTGCCTTTTTCATCGATATCGTAATCATTTACAAAACATACAAAACTCGTCACTGTACGAAAATTACATACAATATAACACTTTAGCACCAACAATACCATTCACACGAAATGCTTCCCGACAAACACGATTAACGAACAATTAAAACCATCAGAATTGCACAAAATTGTCAAACCCGTATACAACACATCGAAAATTAAATTCTGCAAAAATACCGTTAGAAGAATGACAAGATAACTACAAATGTTCAATTACAAAATCTACACATGCACTATAGACTACAATTACTAAACTACAAATTACTACAACAATACTACTGTCTACTATTTTTACTATCAAAAGAATTCCAAGGGACGATCCTGGCAGGGTCGCCACGTGCATGGGGGCTTAATTAAAAAGAAATGACTAACATTAATGAATAAATGCAATAATTTTACTAGCTGTGTCACTGGTTACGAAGTCTCATGCTGGTAGTGTGACTCAACATACATGTATCTGGCTCGGTTCTTTCTCAATACGACAAAATATTTTAAACACCATTTACAATGAACTAATTGAAAAACCAAAAATACTATAATTGCACATAGAAACCAGAATTACAAGTCTAATAAATGAACATGAGCCAGATGCTTTGTTGACTGAACCTGTGAGCAAGAGGGATTGTTATTAAAGAAAACTGTAATACTTTTTTACCTCTTTATATATTGACGAAAATATTCCATTACACCAGCATTATAAATCAAAAGCCCACCTCCTTTCTCAAATATATTCTGACAATTGCGTCTTCTTCCATCTATACATTACACCAACCGATCAGTACAACATTTCAGTCAACACTCAGATCGTCTACTCTCTCGCCCAACAGAACAACGACTGCTCTCGACATCCTCTGAACTACTACTGTGCCCAGTGGAGGCGACGGAATAATAATCTTTGGCACAATCTCTTTCGCTGTGACTCAGTGTAGCCACCTTTCAAGGTGTGTTAATGCACGCCATATATTATGGCCATATGAGGCTGAAATGTTGTAGCTGTCAACATTGCTGCAATGTATGGTGATACAGTCAAACCTCGATATAACGAATTTCATGGGACCATGAAAATTAAGTTGCTGTACCAGTGTTATAGTTATAATGAGGTTTTATTATCGTGACTCAGAGCAAGGGGCCATGTTTTTCCGTGGCTGAGAAGTACATTACTGTAGTACTTTTCTGATGAAAAATAACATTAAATTACAAATAATGAAACACATTTTGTTCACTTCATTTATTAATACTGTGCCTATAGAATATCTTACTTTTGTGTACGGAAAAATTCACTATTTTCATTTGTTTCTTTTTTGTTAAATATTCTCTTCTGAATATTGTCTTTATCTCTCCTAACGCAATAAACTGCTGCGCTGAAACACTGTGGATTGATTATGCTACTTGCAGAATGGTTTCCAACTGACCTATTAGTTCCATCAGAGGAGGGAGATTCGCACTTATCACATCACTGTCATCGTCAGAATCTGAAGCAGGCGAATTACCCTTTAACTCCTCGATGACAGATTCGTCGGTATATGCTTCAAACACCGACGCCTCATCATCCACTGACAAGTATTCAGCTACTGAAGCATCTATGGTTTTAACAGTAACTGCGGAATAAATCTCCAGATCACTTTGAATATCATCCTGCGTCATTTCATCCCCCACAATATTCTCACCAACATCTTCGCTTTCGGAAATTCTTATATTTTTCCAGCTGTTCACAATCACATTCGACTGTACGCTGTTCCAGTCAAAAGCTTCATATTGAAACTGCGTGGATTGCCCACCTTTCTTTCAATGTCTGCGTTCACGTATTGAACTAAATGTGAAAGGTATTTTGTCTTAAAGTTCTCAATTGTCCACATATCTAGTGGCTGAAGAATCAAGGTACAGTTCGGGGAGAATTAACATAGTTCAACTTTCTTCAACGCTGGCCTGTTGTTATGCGCACTACAATTATCCATCAGCAATGCAATTTTCTTATTCTTCATTGACATCTCTTTAGCAAGCGAAAGGAGTCACTAACTAAAAAGAGAAGACGTCATCCATGCTTTTCCATTTACCTTGTAATTGACTGCAATAAAAGAAATCACATTTACAATACGACTGTAGCAAAACATAACAGCTGAGGCTATACTGTACTGAATTAACTTATAAATTGAAAGAAGGTAAGATAAAATGTATGTACCCTCTTACCTGGTAAGCTTCTTACATTTTTGAAGCACCATGGGTTTGCTGATCGTCACCAGTGATGTCAGTTTATGTGTCCTTGACGCGTTGCTGCAGAGCAGCGTACTTTACACTGCTTCCCTCCATTACACTTTTCTCCTCTAAAAGCCATCGTCTTCTCTGGTATCAGTTGATAAAACAATTCCTCTCATCTGCCTTGTACAAGTTTTCAGGACTGTATTTTTTCTAACAGTTTAAACATGGTGTTTTTCCTCCAAAATTCTGCATCACCTAAAGGTGCTGATTTTTCTTCTCCTGAAACCACTTTAAAAATGACCCCATGGCTGTTCTTAAATCTTTGCAACCATCCATTACTTTGCCTTAAAATATAATGGCCAAGCAACTTAGCGAAATATAAGGTTCTTCGACATATCAACGGACCATTAATTGGTACATTTTGCGCACGAATTTCATTAAACCACAGCAGTGTAGCTCTGTCCACATCGCCAGCAGCACCTCTCTTCATTCTTTTCCTTAAAGGGTTAAATTTACCACCTACAAAACTTTCTTCAACGTCTTTTCGTTTTTTAAGGAAAGTAGCTAACGTTGATTGTGCAAGTCATTACTTCCTCTCCACGTCCACTTGTTTCATTCCGTTATCAATGTCTTTGAAAATCTTCATTTTTGTCTCTAACCTTGTTTCCGGGTTTCAGCCATTGTCCAAATCTTAGTGAAGTATAAAGCGTTTATATCAACTAAAAACATTCACAGATTGCAAAAATCACGGAGCTAAGCCGCGTATGAGTCCGTTGCGGGACTAGTTGTATTTATTTAATTGCAACATAAAAAACGCGTCGTAACTCTTACGACTCCTTTACTAGAATATTAAACAATAGAACAGCGTAAAAACAAATGAGAAAACATAAGTCAGAGACTGCGCCAGATACAATAATTACAAATGGCAGTCACTCGCACACAGCAGTAAACTGCACGCAACACTGCGCTTCAAGCCCAACACAACACTGTTGCTGAAGCTCGACAATGGGCATACTAAACACTCGTTCAAAGGAGCTCTTTCTTTGACGTTTGCGCTCAGCACAGCTCGCTCGCGACTGTACGCCATTTTCTTTACCGCTAGAATAAATACAGTACTGTAGTATGTAGCGAAGCTTCTGGAAATAAAGCGCAGAAAGCCTTATAGATAAATAAACAATACTCACCTCTAAAGCGAGCTTCTTAGAACTAGGAAATAGCAAATTCCTCGAAATTTTTCCTTCATTATAAGAGGCTGTTGCTAAATTTACTTCATCGTTGTAATGAGGAGTAATTAAGATAGTACATATAGGAAATCAGGCGCGTCGATATAAAATTGTCGCTGTACCCGGGTTTATCGTTGTGTTGGTAATCGTTATACGGAGTTCTGACTGTATTACAAGGCCTGGCAGACTGATAACGGATCAGGCTGTCGCAAGTAGTTTCCGAGGCATGGCCACATGTTGACGGCGTGGCCCGCCTGCCTGCGATGTGGAATGTTTACTCGTATTCCGGCGGGATCATACTTCTCTGTGTGTTTAAAATTGGTCTCCTCTCACGCAAACCCTTGTGTCCTCTTTGCCGTGCCGATAGGGCAGCGATGCAAAATGGCTCTGAGCACTATGCAACTTAACTTCTGATGTCATTAGTCGCCTAGAACTTAGAACTAATTAAACCTAACAAACCTAGGGACGTCACACACATCCATGCCCGAGGCAGGATTCGAACCTGCGACCGTAGCGGTCGCTCGGCTCCAGACTGTAACGCCTAGAACCGCACGGCACAGCCATGCATTGTCACGTTATCTGAGAAGCCGAAAAAACATTATTTCGCTTTAGTTCAATTGTTGGTCCTCATACGTGTTGGCACTCAATTTAATTGTTGCTTACAAGAACAGAAATGGACAAACGAGAGAACCTCGAATTTCATAAATGCGCTGTATCTGCGACCACAGCTATGCAACGCTAGTTTAAGGTCGAAACGGTCGCCTGGGGCCCCAGGCGGGGAGATTTGTACACTGGGCGTATCATAATTAGTAGCGAAAACAATTTTTCCCCACAATCACAAGACTTAGATTTAGTTTTAAAATGTCTTACTAAGATTCCAAGGAACGGCAACAAATGTATGAGAGCGAGAGAGAAGAAGGGGAGCGGTTACTTGTGCAGAAAAATAGGGTGGGGGAACCAAATGATATCCGGTTCGTGCGGAAAAACGGCCTCGGAACGGCCCTGCAGCTATGGTAAGTACACTACAGGCCATTAAAATTGCCACACCAAGAGGAAACGCAGATGATAAACGGGTATTCATTGGACAAATATATTATACTAGAACTGACATGTGATTACATTTTCAGGCAATTTGGGTGGATGGATCCTGAGAAATCAGTACCCAGAACAACCACCTCAGGCCGTAATAACAGCCTGGATACGCCTGGGCATTGCGTCAAACACAGCTTCGATGCCGTGTACAGGTACAGCTGCCCATGCAGCTTCAACACGATACCACACTTCATCAAGAGTGGTGACTGGCGTATTGTGATGAGCCAGTGACTCGGCCACCATTGACCAGACGTTTTCAGTTGGTGAGAGATCTGGAGAATGTGCTGGCCAGGGCAGCAGTCGAACATTTTCTGTATCCAGAAAGGCCCGTACAGGACCTGCAACATGCGGTCGTGCATTATCCTGCTGAAATGTAGGGTTTCGCAGGGATCGAATGAAGGGTAGAGCCACGGGTCGTAACACATCTGAAATGTAAGGTCCACTGTTCAAAGTGCCGTCAGTGCGAACAAGAGGTGGCCGAGACGTGTAACCAATGGTACCTCATACCATGAAGCCAGGTGATACGCCAGTATAGCGATGACGAATACACGCTTCCAATGTGTGTTCACCGCGTTGTCGCCAAACACGGATGCTACTATCATGATGCTGTAAACAGAACCTGGATTCATCCGGAAAAATGACGTTTTGCCATTCGAGCACCCAGGTTCGTCGTTGAGTACACCATCGCAGGCGCTCCTGTCTGTGATGCAGCGTCAAGGGTAACCGCAGCCATTGTCTCCGAGCTGATAGTCCATACTGTTGCAAACGTCGTCGAACTGTTCGTGCAGATGTTTGTTGTCTTGCAAACGTCCCCATCTGTTGACTCAGGGGTCGAGACGTGGCTGCACGATCCGTTACAGCCATGCGAGTAGGATGCCTGTCGTCTCGACTGCTAGTGATACCAGGCAGTTGGGATCCAGCACGGCGTTTCGTATTACCTTCCTGAACCCATCGATTCCATATTCTGCTGACACTCATTGGATCTCGACCAACGCGAGCAGCAATGTCGCGATACGATAAACCGCAATCGCGATAGGCTACAATCCGACCTTTATCAAAGTCGGAAACGTGATGGTACGCATTTCTCCTCCTGACACGAGGCATCACAACAACGTTTCACCAGGCAACGTCGGTCAACTGTTGTTTGTGTATGAGAAATCGGGTGGAAACTTTCCCCATGTCAGCACGTTGTAGGTGGCGCCACCGGCGTCAACCTTGTGTGAATGCTCTGAAAAACTGATCATTTGCATATCACAACATCTTCTTCTTGTCGGTTAAATTTCGCGTCTGTAGCACGTCATCTTCGTGGTGTAGCAACATAACGTAAACAAAGACCACAGACTAAAAAAGAACAATGGGAAGGGATTCACGCGTCATGAAACTTGCTTACAATTTCGAAGTCTTCGAACCTGAGCAAAATTTGAGGTGAAGCACATTGCACAAAAAGAGTGGAAGCACTGACAGGACTTCATCCACATGATTTAGGTATGATGCCATGACTTTTATACTGTACAGAGATGTGTCAAAAGCAGTGGCTGATAGCGAAAAAGCAACTGCCGAAACGTCTTCTAAACATTTTTCACGCTTCTGATGATGGCTCTGAGCACTATGGGACTTAACTTCTGAGGTCATCAGTCCCCTAGAACTCAGAACTACTTAAACCTAACTAATCTAAGGATATCACACACATCCATGCCCGAGGCAGGATTCGGTCCTGCGACCGTAGCGGTCGCGCGGTTCCAGACTGAAGCGCCTAGAACCGCTCGGCCATTTAGGCCGGCTTTCACGCTTCACCACGTGCTATTTCCAGCGGTCATGGGCAACAATATGTCAATTGTTTTTTTAAAAAAGTAATCTTTGTTAAGGCTAGTTCCGCCGAAGCGACAATTGGGCAACGTGTGGCATGTGCCCACAACGCATGCTACAAGGAGGAATTCGACCAGGTCGACCCGTGGCAACACGCCGCTGGCGACACCGCCGCATCCGGCACTGCGTATGTCGTTATCAGCCGCATGCGTCGCCTGTCGGCGAGAAATGATTATATGTTACCTCTTGTCGCCAGCTGTCCAGCTATCAGTGGATCCTGCTGCTTTCTGGATGGGACGTGGAGTAGACGATTGACAAAAGTACGTCTTTCATTGCAGATTAGCGCAATTCACCTGACGTGGGCGACATGAAAACCAAATTACCAAATTTAGTGATCCTTTTGTAATAGCCTGTTACTCTCAGTCTCAGTGATTCACAGAAATTCATGGATTATTTAGGTATGAGTGTTCGTAGTTCAATTTAGTTTCCATTTCTTTGCATTTGTAAGTAGGCTGTTTAGGTTTTTTTATTGGTAACGCCACCTCTGTATGAAAATCACTGGCTGTGCTGTGGGCAGTCTGTGTCTGCTTTGCATTGTTGTAATACTCGCCATTGTAGTGTTGGGCAGCGGCAGCTGGATGTGAACAGCGCGTAGCGTTGCGCAGTTGGAGGTGAGCCGCCAGCAGTGGTGGATGTGGGGAGAGAGATGGCGAAGTTTTGAAATTTCTCATGAACTGCTATATTTATATATGATGATATCAAGGTAAATACATTGTTTGTTCTCTATTAATATCTTTCATTTGCTAACTATCCCTATCAGTAGTTAGTGCCTTCCATAGTTTGAATCTTTTATTTAGCTGGCAGTAGTGGCGCTCGCTGTATTGCAGTAGCTTGAGCAGCGAAGATTTTTGTGAGGTAAGTGATTTGTGAAAGGTATAGTTTAATGTTAGTCAGGGCCATTCTTTTGTAGGGAATTTTGAAAGTCAGATTGCGTTGCGCTAACAAAATATTGTGTGTCAGTTTAAGCACAGTCGTGTATAAATTGTTCAAAGGGGAAGTTTCATATGTCGACCCTTAGCCTAGGATACCTCACTGGAATCTTCTGATTTTTTCTTGTAGTTTGTGTATTTAGTGTACCTTTTGTTTATTGCTAGCGCGTAATTGTAGAGAGAATCTCCTTTGTAGTTGTAGCCTTTCATTGTTGTACAGTAAAACAGTTGTGGCATGCATATAGATTTGCACCAAGTATTTCGCAGCTACGCTTGCAATTAACTAGATATTATTTTCAGTGTTATGTTAATGTGTTCTCCTATTTTTGCACTTCAAATTGTGCTTTTCTGTGTTGTCGTGTGAAATACTGTGACAATAATGGCGTGTGAAAAACGTAATACTAGGCTCCAAAGTAAACTGAGAAATGACAGTGAAAATGAAAGCAGTGTGTTAGCGCCACCGAGTAATGAATTAACTGATGTTCAAAGTAGTAGTTTGGTAATTGTGCATAGGGAAATGGAGCGGGCGGCAAACAATGGTGTAGGCAGTGAAACAATTAGTGAAGAGGGAAGCATTATCGATCGATCGGTCGGCAATAGCTCGCCTCAGGAATCCGAAATGACAGGACACAATTTTTCAAATACTGTAGATTCAGGTTTTGCGTCCTCACCGTTTTCCCAAATGAGTCAAGACACGTTTTCCGCTTGTCAAAATGTGAATGTTGCCGGTGCAAATTCACTGCCGAAAAGCACTGAGGAACATGTTTTAGACACCAGTGCATTGTTATTACAGTTAATGCAACAAATGGGACAAAAGCTACAAAAGTTAGACACAACACTTGAACAAAATCAGAAACAAATGGGACAAAATCTTCAAAAGTTAGACACAATGGAACAAAATCAGAGACAAACACAGCAAAAGCTTCAAAAGTTAGACACCACACTTGAAAAAACACGTGAAGATTTAACTACTGAGTTACATAACATTGAATCGAAATGTCAAAAAGTCTGTAATGATGTAAAAACACAAATTTGTGAGCATTTTCAACCTATTTTTTCGCGGCATGAAAATGTATTACAGAATCACGAAGCAGCCATAAAAAAACTGCAAACTATTGTTCATGAAAATCATGAGACCTTGCAAGCAAAATTTGACTCAGTTGCATCTATCGATTCGGTTACGCAACTTGCAAAAACTCAGGAAAACTTAAAGGACACAGTAGATACTCTGAAACTTGGTTCAGAAAAACGCACTGAGGAAATAAGTACACTATCGGAGAAAGTAGCCGAACTTTCGGATCAGTTCACTAATTTATCTACAAAGGTAGATGATGATCTGAATAACACAACACCTGTAGCCTTCACTGACACAGAAGAGTATGAACAAATTAGAAAATTCAAACAGAATCAAAATCAAATCAATACACAGTACAAAAGAGAAATCCGGGAAGTACAAGATCAGCTGACACAGGTAATTCAAGAATTACGTATTTCAGAGGATACTCGCGCCCCAATACGGGAAGAGGGACATAGAAATACGGAACAGCCACAAAATAATAACACAGCGCATTTCGGAAATTATGAAAGAAATTGGCAATGTGCACCGAATTTTGAGATTGAACAGCCGACACGACGTAACAATGACCGATATGTGACTCGCCGACATGATGATTTTGACTATAAGCTGTTCATTACTACACGTAAATTCAAAACATTTAAGAATTCTGGCAACGACATTCATCCACAAGCATGGCTCCATCAATTCTCTCATTGTTTTCCTCCCAACTGGTCGTTGGAACACAGATTAGAATTTATGTGTGGCTACTTAGAGAATGAACCAGCTGTAAGAATGCGATCAGTCATTCACGATTGCCACAGTGAAGGAGAGTTTTACCATGCCTTCCTCTCAGCATATTGGTCTCAAGCCACACAAAACCGAGTAAAACATAGCATCATAATGATGAAACGTTTCGAACAATCTGAATTTTCCAGTCTTATGAAATATTTTGAAGACATGTTGCATAAGAATCAGTACCTGTCAAACCCATACAGCCCTTCAGAACTCATCCGCATTTGCTTAATGAAATTACCTGAACATTTACGACACATTATTTTGGCAGGACGTTGCAAAGACGACATTGATGCATTTCAGGGACTCTTACAAGAATTAGAAATTGACACTGACAATCGCAGAATGCGAAACCAGGAACACAACAATTACAGGTCACATCCGTCACAATTCCTAGACGACAGAAGCAATAACTGGACACGACAAGCCTATTCTGACAACGCAAATCGTGACCAAAACAGACACCACCCATATGACAACCACTGGCAGAGTAATAGTTACAGAGAAAGATCGCACTTCCGTAATTATGAATATGACAGAGATAACCATAGAAACAGACAATATGGAAACCAAAACAATTATTATCAAGGGAGACAGAATAATTTCAGACGCAACAGTTCAGCGCGCAGTTACGATTCAGGGAGAAATTCTCCACCACGTGACCGACACGAAAGAAACTGTGTAAACTACCGACAAAACGACAGACCTGAATTCCATCAGAACTGGCGAGCTTTAAACAGAGCTGGGCCCTCTCGGCAAGGCGAATTTGTGGAAGTTAGGCCTCCTAATCCCAGTAACGACGCGCGGCAACAAAGAGACAGACAATGACTCGCACCGCAGGCATACACGTGCGCCGGCTGGCTCCGAGAAAAATAACATTATATCTGGTACTGCTAATGAGATTTTAATGCAACATTTTGGTTTACTTGAAAATATATTCTGAATTTAAAGTACTTTCTGTGAGATACCAGACGACAGAGTGATTAGTTTATGTGACAGATACACGATTTTATCACGCCGCTACTAATGAGTGAAAATTTACAATGTTGCTTTTGCAGTGTTTCTGTTTTATATCTGCACAGTTTTCTGTTTTATTCTGGAAAGTAAAACAGGTTTTAGTAGTAACTTTTGTGGTATAGCTACAATGAGACTGCCTTTCCCGTAGCACAACAATACGTTACAGCAAAGTACTTTCCTCATCACGGCAATAAGCGTAATAACTAAGACATTTATACGCAAACCATTTCACTTTTGTGTATTATGAGGTAAGTACATTGACTTCTGCAGAACTTAGCTTTCGGAGGACGATAACTACGACACTTCCACACAGATTATGTTGCAACAAGACGCACATTTAGCGCTACAGCACACGTATTTGAGTGATTAATTTTGTACTTAAACCATTTATTTTTCAAGATTTTTGAATTACAAAGAAAGTTTTCCGTGATACATTTCATTCCATTGCTGTAATCTGTAACACCTGAGGGTATAATTACATTAATCCTCAGGGGGGTACACGCTTACTTTGTGTACCATGTGTGTGGCAACCACCAGGAACCCTAGCTAATATGGTATTTGCTTATACAACTTTACACATCGGTACCATATTTCTCTAACACACAAATTACACAGCTATCTGATCATTTAACTGAGAGATAAACATTTTTTTACTACATCAGTGACACATGTTTACGCAATACACAGTTGGGTAACTTCACACTTATGAAACTGTATTTTGTCTGTACTTTGTAAACTGTTCATATTTTTTCGGAATCATTGTGATACTATGAGAGCTTTGAATGATGTATTTGGTAAGGGAGCATGATTTTAAAGTACGTTTGAGGTAGATGACACTATTGAAATGAGCAGAGAATTTTTTTTAGGTTTTGAAATTATTGGAGGAAGTTACGACGATTTTGAGATTTGACTGAGGTGTTATGATGTTATTATTACGACGACGATGTGTACTATGCTGTTGAGATATGTTTATGATCAATAAGATGTTGCTACCGTATATGAGGAATAAGAAGTATGTTGGAAACCAAGAATCGTACTTTAAGAGTTATGAAATGTGCGTAAATGCGTGACTGTATCACAATGCTGACGAATATTTTATTTGGACACTTATATTTATAGGATTTTCTTTCTACAGATTTGCAACGCTAATTCCTGACCTGTGAAATATTTTTATGTGAGACTGTCACTGTAGCGGAAACTGCTGTCGTAAATATTTCCGTAAGAAAGTTAAGTGACCACCTGCACGTAATGCGTCGTGGGCACCCAGCTGTGTCGGATGCCTGGAGAGAGGGCCATTGGCGCGAGCCTTTCAGAGCACAGGAAGGAAAAAAAAAAGGGAGGCCATTATCCTGGCCATTGTCATTCCTTTAGAGAAAGCATCGCAAATCCGACACGCTAATTACTTGGATACATATCGTACTTTCTGATATTTACTGAAATGCCTAATGAAATGACAAGAAATAGTTTGTCCACACACCTGACTATGACTACTGTCTTTCTAGATGAGAGATTTTTTTACTACTTATGAAATGCCACATGACTATTGAACGATGTTCTTACGCTTTGCTTTGTACATAGTTGCTTATTTCATTTGATATCTAGTTTCTAGCTGCACTGCAGCATTGGTTAAAATAAAATTTTATAGATGTACTAATATAAATATTTTCTGTCTACAGATCGAGTATATAATAATTTTTTTCAAAAAAATGAGGGAGCACAAAGCGACATTTACCTTCACAGGAACTGCATTCATAATTTTCTGTCAAGTACTTGGTAATTTCTTTTGTAGAATAAATTGTGATGCATCACTCTAGTGTTAAGATGTGACATAGGTATTAGACATGGCCATTTTTAGTGTAATATTTTTTTCTGCTTGAGCTATGTCATGTTTTGATATAAGTTATTACATTTGCTGCTGCTAGCTTTGCCAATCTGTATTTTTTGTCATTGCTGCTTGTGTTAATTGTTTTGTGCTGCTGCATTGCCTCGTCCCTTAGTTTAGCATCTGAGCTCAGTAGATTTAAGTTAACTTAAGATGGGGTAGGCTATATGAGAGAACGAGATGTGATGAATTGGAAGAAATGCATTGAGAAGCTATAAGAAAATGGTTTGGCCAAAAAAAAAAGTATTTTGAAAGAGGATATGAGCAAAAAAGTAGGGTTTAGGGACAACAGGTTTACATAGGATTTTCTTGGAAATAAATAATGAGGTAAGAAATATGTGAACATATAAATACAGAAAGCATGCTTTGATAGGATTTTTTTGGTGGAAACAAATTTTGAAATAAGACGAAAGATCTATGGAATGAAGTTTTAGGTTGGACTGCAGTACCAAATGTTACACTGAAAACAACCCTGCCCTTTCCTCTTGTGTTAGTCTGCTATGTGTTTGTGTACTCTTGTATATTTGTGTTTTTCCTGTCTTTATGTGTTTAGCGGATATGAGTTACATTGTAGAATTTTTCTGATACTATGTTATTTACTTTGTAAAGATGTTAGACATTATTAATTCTGTTCTGTTTAATGCTCATGTGTGAAGTTGATGTTTCAAAAGTTATTGTGATCTTTTATGTATGTACTCATGTCATAATTCCACTGATGTATATGTTTATTTCTATTCTGTTGTAAAGCCGGTACTACAAATGTTATCTGTATTGTTATGTTTTTAATGATGTATTTTGTACCTTTGTTATTGTATTCTTATGTTATAAAATTGTAATTGTCACCAGTTCATGATATTATTAACTTGTTAGTTACATTTCACGGCACACGTTTCTGGCGGTCATAGTATATGAACAATATGTGAGAAGTAGGGACTGATAGTGTTTGCACGTGTGTTAATAATTCAGCAAGGGACTGGATAACAGCATTGCTGGTTCTAAGGACAATTCCAAAAACTTTGTGAGTGCACAAGTGGTGGTTATGGACTTGCTATATTATCCGCAAGACGCTTCAATGGTGATTGTGCACCTGCACAGTCACAACAGATGGCTGCTGGCTATCTCTACAAGGACTACAGTGGGTCTACATCAACCATCAATACCATCATCTCTACAAGGACTGCAGTGGGTCTGCACCTCTGGTGGCCCACCAATACCACAATCTCTACCAGGACTCCAGTGGGTCTGCTCTGTGATGACCTACCTACCAATATTCTTCAAAACTTCGAATGACTCTGCTGTGGGTTTGCTCCGTTGTGGCCCATTACCTGTCAGCATGTCAAGAGTCAGCACTGTCTTTCCGTTGGAAGGACAACACTGCTTCTTCAAGACTCCATGGAAATCCACTACTTCGGTGTGCATTTTCTTTTACTGCTCAGACTTTGAGAAAAACACTGAAATTTTACAGTGATGAACAATCTGGACTGTGTTTATGGACTGTGAAAAAAAATTTTAGCTTTTGACCAGCATTGTATAAATAAGTGTGTGCATTTGATATCTTTGTTATTGTAATTATGAAAAATTTTTTCAAATCATTATTGGCCACTGCCCAAAAATATTTTGTAAAATTTTTTGTGGGGAGCATGGGGGCTATGTAAGTAGGCTGTTTAGGTTTTTTTATTGGTAACGCCACCTCTGTATGAAAATCACTGGCTGTGCTGTGGGCAGTCTGTGTCTGCTTTGCATTGTTGTAATACTCGCCATTGTAGTGTTGGGCAGCGGCAGCTGGATGTGAACAGCGCGTAGCGTTGCGCAGTTGGAGGTGAGCCGCCAGCAGTGGTGGATGTGGGGAGAGAGATGGCGAAGTTTTGAAATTTGTCATGAACTGCTATATTTATATATGATGATATCAAGGTAAATTCATTGTTTGTTCTCTATTAATATCTTTCATTTGCTAACTATCCCTATCAGTAGTTAGTGCCTTCCATAGTTTGAATCTTTTATTTAGCTGGCAGTAGTGGCGCTCGCTGTATTGCAGTAGCTTGAGCAGCGAAGATTTTTGTGAGGTAAGTGATTTGTGAAAGGTATAGTTTAATGTTAGTCAGGGCCATTCTTTTGTAGGGAATTTTGAAAGTCAGATTGCGTTGCGCTAACAAAATATTGTGTGTCAGTTTAAGCACAGTCGTGTATAAATTGTTCAAAGGGGAAGTTTCACATTATAAGAAATTGTATTCCCTGTTGCGGTGCACACGTTAACACTGAACTTGCCAAGACACAAGTTCTCGATGTGACGTACCTCATAAACTCACCCCACTCTGGTTTTGCTTCAAGAGTTGGCATCCGTGGTCTGCATTGCGAAATCTCCATACGGATATCACTCTAGATCATGGATCCCCATTCTCCATGAACGACATTTCCATCACTTGTGTCAGTATCAGATGTTCCTTGGGGCGACCATGTGGTTCTGAAGTTGGGCTTTTTCTCAAGAAGTCGTGAAGATAGACACACACTGTAGTAACAGTTTCTACAATTTTGCCAGATTGCAACAGTGGTTTTATAAAGACACGAGACACTGTTGCCAACAACCCAACTGTTCTCCGCCACTCTGCGAGAGCTGGAGTGTCTGTAATTGTACCGTCTTCTACAAGAACCTCTTTCGTGGTGGCTTGAAGAGTTTCATATAATGTGTTCCTGAAGCGGAAATGCATCATTGACCACCAATACCGTACATACGGTGACACGTTTTGCTTCCCAAACATGTTTCAATACTGCTATACGATTATAAGAGAGGATTTTTTTTTTCTAACACTTCGTTTTACTGTCTACAGTTTGTTGTTTCTTTACAATCTCGAAGACTGTATTTCAGCCTACAGTGTGTCATCCTTACTTTTGCGATCACTAGTTTACAAAATTGTAATGCATGTCTACCGTATTAATATCATGTTAGCCACAGATATATATGGAGGTGGTATCTGTTCTTTCGGCAACGGCTTTGCTGCAGTGGATACACCGGTTCCCGTGAGATCACCGAAGTTGAGCGCTGTCGGGCGTGGCCGGCACTTGGATGGGTGACCATCCAGCCGCCATGTGCTGTTGCCATTTTTCGGGGTGCACTCAGCCTCGTGATGCCAATTGAGGAGCTACTCGACCGAATAGTAGCGGCTCCGGTCAAAGAAAGCCATCATAACGACCGGGAGAGCGATGTGCTGACCACATGCCCCTCCTATCCGCATCCTCATCTGAGGATGACACGGCGGTCGGATGGTACCGATGGGCCACTTGTGGCCTGATGACGGAGTGCTATCTGTTCTTTCGGACATTTCCGAAAAATCAGATACCATCGGTGACCATCGTTTGAATGAAATTACAGTGAAATGAATTCCCTTACCTACATACAGGCGTTGATATAAGTGAACAGGGACAGTTGAAAATGTGTGCCCCGACTGGGACTCGAACCCAGGATCTCCTCCTTACATGGCAGGCGCTCTATCCGTTTCTTTTTTTTTTTTTTAACTGTCGTGTTTGGTCGTTGTGGACGTCTCATGACATCCGTTGAAGTTTGTTGTTGATCCTTTCACTCAGTTTTTTTTTATTAGAGAGGCTAACCAGCTCTCTGACCGAACACGCTGACCTATCCTGCCAGCATCCATCAGAGCCACCGAGGACACAGAGGATAGTGCGACTGCAGGGACTTACCTCTGGCACGCCTCCCGTGAGAAGCACATTCGCAACTTGTTGTCCCGCACTGTATCCATAGTGCCCCTGCCCATCATACTCATGACTCGCGGTTTTTCTGCTGATTCCAGTAAGAGTTCGGGCGCTGTTTGTGCATCCGAACAGACGAGGATGGTCAAATGGCTGGTGAGCCATAACTATATACATATGAAGATGGTATCTGTTCTTTCGGACATGTGGGCAGTGTGTCGGATTAAATGAGTAGTTTCATGAAAAAATACTGTCGAATTATTCAATATTTTAACAAGTGTTCTCACCGATGAAAGCATTTTGATAGGTCAAATACTGTTTTTTTTTTCAGCTTTTGAAACAAAAATTGGAAAAATCTGCTGAAGTAATTAGTGAGTAAATGCTTAATTCCGTTTATCTGTATATCATTTACCTAGACTGGTTTATTGGTTTATTTCAAAACATTATGAGACAATACGGCAATCTGAGACACAGGGAAGTTTATTATTAAATTAAAAGCTAAATAAATATCAAGTACATGTCAAACAATTAGTTTCAAGTAACGTGTAGCTTGAAAGCGTACAGTACCGCCCGACATTGAAAATAGGTACAACATTCTTCATTATTCTTGTCAGAACAACATATTTTTTGTAATAATAACTCAATTTCACTTAATACACCGATGCCGGATACCAGTGTAGGAAAGAATGACAATTTATTTATTTAATTGATCACATGTGCACTCCCACAAAATAAATCCCTACATCCAATTTGGTGAGATCTGCGAAATGAATGAATGTATGGTCGTCTGCTAACCACAGATAGTGAATGTGCAATATATGATCATCTTTGAGACGGTCCTTTGGTCACCTTTGGTGGAACCAAAGAGATGAAATTTACCTGAGGTTTGAGTGCCTGAAATGTGGCTGACCAATACGGTAACAAGGTGCACCCCCACCTCGACGGAGGTGCGAGCTGACCTGAAGAACGGCCATGTTTTCGGCGCTCTGCCGCTGGCTCTAGTGTTGGTAAGACCTGTCTTAGGTGTGCTCCGTAAAGACAATAGAGTGGAGACATGGTATGCATGTGAAATACTTAAGAGTAGTTTGGAATATTAATTTCTCTATTTCAGGAACTTTTGTGGGGAGAATTAAATGTCAGGCAGGTAATATTAAGGGGATCGTAGTAATCTTCGGAAGTGACCAACGGTCAGAATGAAACCACGTGTAGCAATAAGTTGAAATACTTCTGAGTGCTTAAGTTAAGCTGAATTACTGGCGTGTGTACTATAAGTTGGAAATATTTAAGAAATGGCGTGTGCAGGACTTGAAATTAGAGACGAGTACTTCCACGTGGTGAGTACTGTGTGAGTCTCAATCTGTGTATGAGACAAAGGATAAAGAGAAGTACTCGCCCATGGTATCAGTTGAGGACTCTCGTGTGTGATGAATATGTTCTTAATATTACTTTGCATGTTATGTTTCCGTGTGACGCTTGATCCAAACTATAATACTCTGAGCGAGAAGCAACGTGAGTCAGCCGTCTGGGGCAACGCCACTTGGCTTGCATTGGACAGGAAGACGTGCATATATCCTCCAGAGTTCATAGTAGGAAAGAAAAGTTACGAAGTGGGGCAGTGTCGTGTGAAACTGGGATAAATACTAATTGAAGTGGGAAATCTGAAAGTGATGTGATTATAACGTTGTGACTATTCTTTGTATTGTATGTTGCCAGTGTGATGTATTTCATGAAATTTAAATATGTGTGGTTGGCATGGGAGAGTATCAAGATAGTTTCAGAGGCAGTGGGTTACGCATGTTCCTTTTTGTACCACTCGGTCTGGAGGAAATTTTTGTGATGATGGGTGTGAGAGTCGAAGTGTGAGATATACCAAAGATCCACCATCCTATCCAGAAAGTGCAGTGTAGCGTTAAATAATTTAGAGGCCATAAGATAGAGAATCACCAATGTAAAGCCATGCCCAGTGGGCGGAATTTCTCATGTGTTATTGTTGTAGGTTACAGAATTTGTGTGTTTAGGTTATAGAATTTATCGGAATAAATAAGATAGCGAAAAGAAAAAGATTGGTGGCCTTTTCCTTCGTATAGTATGTTGTCATGATACCCAGGATTTATAATGTGTGCGCCATTCATATTCAGTGCGATGGCCACGTGTTGATCAAACCCGTTAAATAAGAAAGAAAATGTGGTATTGCCAGAGCGTAGTGAACAGTCAGAGTTGTGTAAATTACTAATAGTCAGATGTGCGTTTCCGTTTCCGTTGCATAATATTCAAACAGGAGAATAACTTGTAACTTAATTGTGAGTACTAGAGTTCATGTTACTCGATAAATGAGTCCACTCGCTTGGCAGACCACTCATCTTGCAGGCCTGACTGCTTGATGCCACAGTATGAGCAAGGCATGTGGGTGCCTCTCAAGCTTTCAATTATTTTTATCTGTTGTCATTGCTGAAGATCTTAAGGGACATTAGAAATTCGGTGCCTTTGAAAAAAACTGATAACCAATATTTATTATAGCCTTTGGACAGTCAGTAACCTGTCAATACCGATTTAATGTAATGACAATCAGAATAGAATGAGATTTTCACTCTGCAGCGGAGTGTGCGCTGATATGAAACTTCCTGGCAGATTAAAACTGTGTGCCGGATCGAGACTCGAACTCGGGACCTTTACCTTTCACAGGCAAGTGCTCCACCAACTGAGCTACCCAAACACGTCTCACATCCCATCCTCACAGCCTTACTTCTGCCAGTACCTTGTCTCCTACCTTCCAAACTTTACAGAAGCTCTCCTGCGAACTTTGCAGAACTACCACTCCCGAAAGAAAGGATATTGCGGAGACATGGCTTACCCACAGCCTGGGGGAAGTTTCGAGAATGAGATTTTCACTCTGCAGCGGAGCGTGCGCTGATATGAAACTTCCTGGCTGATTAAAACTGTGTGCCGGACCGAGACTCGAACTTGGGACCTTGGCCTGGTTGAGGACTTGCCCGCGAAAGGCAGAGGTCCCGAGTTCGAGTCTCGGTGCGGCTCACAGTTTTAATCTGTCAGGAAGTTTCAAAATTAGAGTAGTTTGAAAGAAGGTAAACCGATGAGAGGGTTTAAAGAGAGGAGTAAAGTTACTGGTTCCGTATAAATAACTGCCTTTCGTCTCAAGTAGAGGAAAATAATATCCATAGTTCTCAAGGTTTATATTAAATTCATTTATTAAAAATTCTTTTAACAATGTGGAAATATACGTAAAAATGGAGAAAGAAAGACACTACTGTGAAGAACTTAATATATAAATAAATAGTTAGTCTAAGAGTCGTGTATTGCAGATTATATCGATGAGATATGCGAATGAGAGCACCAGGAAGGCGGCAGCTGCCCGCGATGGAGCGGTGAGACGCGTCGCCCACTTCTCTCCACGCGCCGTCCGACGTCGCCTCACGTGGGTGGCGCAGTGGCTCCCACCGTGTTCCCTGGCACAACCACCACACGAACCGCGGCTGGAACACGACACCACACACCGCCACTGAGACAGGCAGCTGCACGCAGCATGTAATAATTAATTCTGGCTTTCATCACACAATGCTGGGAGACACCGTCAGAGGCTGCAAGGAGATCGTTTGTCGCTTTTCAAACTCAAACTCAAACACACCGAACTGAAATTAGACAAGTTTTGCACATTAATAGACCAAACGGCACTGACTGTTGTGCAGTACAACGACCGTAACACACGCGGAGAGTATGTCAATGAATTTACAGCCCAAAGCTGAGGAGGGATGTCGTTGCCACTTTAAAAGCGGTGGCTCGTTATTTTAAGGTTACTATTCCTTGCTGTAAGGGCTGTGATTTTTGATATTTTGTCTAAACCAGCAAAGTAAAACAGAGGCCACTACTTCCACCACATCAAGTGGATTTAGTGTTCACACTGAGCTGTGAACACTTCCCAGTTTATCAATGGGGAATAGTTGAACATGATTACTACTGTTATCGGTGGGATGCGTGCAATGGTCGTGCCAGGCGCGCGATATTGAATCTTTATCCTATCGTTAATGGCGCGAGACCTGCACAACCTTATAGCAACCGTTGTAGTTCTGCATTATTCTATGACACTAGGTGTGATTTCACGTAATGAAAGGGTGAATGTAATATTAAAGGACTCATTTATTAAACAGTTGAAAATTGAACAATAATATAACCAGATGGGGGGCGGGGGAAGAAAAGATTTGAGTTCAGCAGCCTGCCCCGACGTTCGTTCATAAGAAAGATTTGAGTTCAGCAGCCTGCCCCGACGTTCGTTCATAACAAGCCACGATAGCCGGAGAAAAGGAATTTTAGCAACGATCGCCGTATTATCAAATGGGGTCCAATTTACTAAAGGAAGGGGTTGCAAGCATGCAACGACCACCACCACGAATCAACCAAAGACTAAGAAAGATGCTAATGTGCGTGAATCGCTAGGTAGCCTCCCGTACTAAAGGAATAAAACCCCAAAGACGCGAAACTATTCATAATGACCGATAAGGTTCCCTCTGGGCCGCAGGGCGCGAATCTAAAGAGCACATCGGCGCTCATGCTTACCGAACTTCATCTGCTGGAAGCAGCACGTTCAGTCTCTGGCACGGTCACACTAGTACTGTCTTACCGCCCCTTTGTCCGCTATCCACCCGCGCCTACCCGCAAAAAACGGGCGCGCGCCTGAACTGGCCAATCAGAGGGTCGGAATCTCTCAGGGAGGCGACCTCGCGACGTTAAAATCGAGCAGAAATAGCGGTTGCAAGGTTGGTAAGGCAGATTGGGGAACTGAGAACAGGAGAAACTTTGGCCACTGCTGAATTTTCAAACGACACCACGTGCTACCATGGCGATCGGAAAAAGGATGGGAATCGGGAAAGCATCATGGCTGCTAGGAAGACTGTTGCCGTCGCCCATAAATCTCATACATAAAGAAAATTCCTGGCGCCAAGCTCCTCTCACAGATCAATGTGAGACAAACTGTAAAAATCGTCAAATGAATCAGGCAACCCATAGAAATTATTAAAATTGCCTGAATTATTATTTTACCGAATACCACAATACTGGGATTAGATACATGAAATGCGAGCACTCAATGGTGAATGAAGTGCGCGTCTTTCAACATGGACTCGAATGGTCCGTGTTTAAGATCATTTATTTGCGTGTAAATAATATGAATTTAGTGGGATAGTGTTTATATATCTATCTAGTAAAAATGCGTTGCTACTCAGATCTACGACTCGATGAAAGACCAAGATTTTCAGACAGCACAATGTTAATGTCTAACTCATTACAAGCATTTTCCCGAGAAACAGGTTTTTCTAACGAATTATGCGTCTTCAGGCTATGGTTTTCCAGTCGTCTAGGTCCCAGACGATATGGTCACGATCCTAGAAGAGGCGCTGCGGGCGACGTCGTACTGCTAGGAAAGGCACTCGCAACATTCGTCTGCTGCCATAGCCCATAAACTTCAAATTTCGCCGCACTGTCCCAATTGATACGTTCGTCGTACATCCTACATTAATTTCAGCGGTTATTTCAAGCAATGTTGCTTGTGTGTTAGCACTGACAACTATTCGCCAGTGCCACTGCTGTCGGTCGTTAAGCGAAGGCTGTGGGCCAATGCGTTGTCCTTTGTGAGAGGTAATGCCTGAAATCTGGTATTATCAGCACAGTCTTGACACTGTGGATGTCGGAACACTGAATTTCCTAACGATTTCCGTAATGGAATTCCCCATGCGTCGAGCTCCAACTACCATTCCGCGTTCAGAGTCTATTAATTCCCATCGTGCTGATATAATCACGTCTTAAACGTTTTCACATGAACCACCTGAGTAGGGATGACAGCTGCGCCAATGCGTGGCCCTTTTTTACCTTGTGAACGTGGTACTACCGCCATCTGTACATATGCATATCGCTATTCCATAACTTGTCACCTCTGTGTAATAGTCACGCTGTACCCAGTGAAGACCTCAGAAAATTCGCGTCTAATGTAATCAGCCGTGGCAGACATGCGAAGCTTTGCGTCCTTGCCCTAATGTCCAGACGAGACAGACTGACCGCCATGTCATCCTCTTCCGATGGCGTCATTGGATGCGCTACGGAGGCGCGTGCAGCCAGCTCATCGTTCTCTCAGATGTTGTCGCCTTTCTTGACTTTGGCGCCGCTATTTCTCACTCAAGTAGCTCCTCGACTGGCATTACGACACTGAGAGCATCGGGAATCGAACTCGCGTCCTTCACATAGAAGCCAGATACGCTGCACGCCGAGCTACGGAAATCAGACGTATGTAGGAATTCAAACTTTTTCTACTTCTGACTTTTCAGTTCAGTCCATTATCTTCCGCTAATTTAATCAGTACAGACGGGTCCAACAACATGCTGAATGGACCGCTCAGGATCGACATCACGTTCTCTTCACCGATGGGTGTCCCATATACCTTCAACCAGACAATCGTCGGAGACGTGTTTGGCGGCAACACGGTCAGGCTGAACGCCTTAGACACACTGTCCAGCGAGTGCAGCAATGTGGAGGTTCCCTGCTGTTTTGGGGTGGCATTATGTGGGGCTGACATAAGCCACTGGTGGTCATGGAAGGTGCCGTAACGGCTCTATGATACGTGAATGTCATCCTCCGACTGACAAGGCAACCATATCGGCAGCATATTGGCGAGGCATTCGTCTTCATGGACGACAATTCACGCCCCCATCGTGCACATCTTGTGAATGACTTCCTTCAGGATAACGACATCGCTCGATTAGAATGGCCAACGTGTTCTCCAGAAATGAACCTTATCGAACATGCCTGGGATAGATTGACAAGCGCTGTTAATGGACGTCGTGACCCACCACCTACTCTGAGGGACTAACGCCAAATCGACATAGAGGAGTGGGACAATCTGGACCATATATATATATATATATATATATATATATATATATATATATATATATGTTGTGTGCAGATGACGTTGTTACAGTTAGGATAAAAAGCTGGAGCGTGAGGAAACTGTAGTCAAATGATGGGAGATGTGCAGGTGACTGATGATTGTTTAAGGACTGGCGGCTGCCCTCAAACGTAAATAACTGTACACAAAAAGGTGACAAATCATCGGAATGAGTAATAACTGGAGTAGCCATCTGGAGTTAGCTAAGTGGGGCGATTACATAAAATTAGTCGTAGCAAAATCAGATAGTTTCCTAAGTCAGTCAGGGTAGAACAACGGGATCGTTTGCCATGCAATCCTCCATCTAGCACCGATGGGTCCAAGGGTGGAACTGGACCCTCTTGGCCAGCGTCCTCAGCTGTCAGTGGACGTCGACAGCCAGACGCAAGGGGTCGGAGTTCGCTCCCCGCATGACACCGCCTCTGCCGCAAGCCGCTGCTGCCAGGCTAGCGAGAAGTTTACTTGTCGTGTGGCCGTGAAGCATGGCTTACCCGCTGTAACGACACCGTGATCTGTAACGTTACCAGTTAGTGTCCTAGCAGCAGGCTCTAGCTGGTGATCCTTAGATTCAAGAACAGTGTCACCAAACATTTCGGTAATTGAGAATGAGATTTTCACTCTGCAGTGGAGTGTGCGCTATATAAAACTTTCCTGGCAGATTAAAACTGTGTGCCGGACCGAGACTCGAACTCAGGACCTTTGCCTTTCGCGGGCAAGTGCTCTACCATCTGAGCTACCCAAGCACGACCCCTCAGGGGGATGAGGCGTGAGTCGTGCCTGGGTAGCTCTGATGGTAGAGCACTTGCCCGCGAAAGGCAAAGGTCCTGAGTTCGAGTCTCGGTCCGGCGCACAGTTTTAATCTGCCAGGAAAATTTCGGGTATTATTCACTCACAGGGAAAATTTAATTTTATGAGGGATAAAGACAAAAGGGTTCAATTGTGTATTCGTCAAGAAACTAAACTATTTTTAAAAGATCTTTACTGTCGTCTTTTTACCGCGTATCTGAATGACAGTTGAATTGGGACATGTAATTATGTCACATATGCTTACATATGTCATAAATGGCTTCTCTAAATTATAGGTAGTTTCCAATAGAGACCACTTCGCAATAATAAGCGAACTAACTGACAGCACAATACAACAGAAACTATGTAACAGGTACTACACCGGTGTTAAAGTCTACACTGTATTGTTCGTACTTCTGCTACCACATTACAAACCTAGAAGGAAATGATGCTGGCAATGTTATTGAACTGTAAATTTCAACACATCCGCCATTTTTTTTCTTCCGTGATGAATCTTCCATCAGTATAAGCTGTTTGAAAGTGACGCGGAACAAAGCTCATTGACAGGTGACCAGCACTCCGTTCAGAATCACACACTTTTCTCAAATTAAGCTCCTGGAATTCAGTCTTGTCATTCAGGGTTGATTTATTTAAAAAACAGAGGTTCCATACGCTTTGTCATACCTGATACAACGCTTTTTGTGCCAGTTGCTCCCATTTTCAGCAACATTGTACTAGGGAAATTAATTACGGCCTTCAGAGCGCTCCAGTGCAGACTATATGCATCGTAGGATTCTGAAACATCGTAGTTATGTTCATTAATCGGTGTGCTCACGGCGTATGCTGAAGAAAATAATAGTTCCACTTTCTACCACCAGGTGAAAGTATGGCGCTGCAAGCAGTGAGAACGTTGTGTGGATAGAGGAAAAAGAGGAGTCACGATCAAACACAAGATAACGGTCGTTCTGGCACGTTTATCGGAATAAGATTACGAGTTACAACATGTGTTCAATACAATCTGCCAACTCAGCAACATGCTGCATCCATAATTCGACATGATGGACTGTTGCTCGCAGGATAGCCAGTGTAATCAGAGCGACATGTCGTCGTATGCTATCCTTCAGATCAGGAAGAGTCCGGATACATCGTTGATAGACGAGATCATTCAGATATCTCCACAACCATAAGTCACATGGATTTAGGTCGGAGGATCTGGAATGTCACACATCTTGAAATTGCCTAGAGATGATGCGGTCGTTACCGAAATTTCTTCGAAGCAAGTGCTACACCTGGCAAATGACAGGTGCTATCGCCCCATCTTGCATGACAATAGTGGTGTGGACGCATGTGTTCTTGCAAAGCTGGAATCACGTGTTGCAAAAGGAATTCTTAGCAACCTGCAGGTGTCACTGTACACCAAACAGAGCAGCGAGGTGACATCTCCTCGAAGAAAAACAGACCGAGGATGAAGGTGTTTGTATGCAGTCAATTAGGCCGAGCGCAGTGGATGTTTCCTGACGACATGAGGCGAAGTAGAACCCCGCATGCGACAGTGATTCGCATCCGCGACACCGTGCAGAGTAAACTGTGCCTCGCCCGTCCAAAGAATATCTCAAGTCGCATGTCACACATTTCCATGAATGGAAAAAAAACCAAGAGCATAGTCACGGCTTCGTAGCCTATCTTGGGGCTTCATTTGGTGCACATTCTGAGTCTGAATACCAGTGTAAAACGTGTGCAGCACGGTCGGCTGTAGTTACAGCAACTTCATCAACAACTGCCATGAGAATGGGTCGCCTCCCTCTCCTGCGGCACAACATACTTCAACTGTTCCTTCAAATTTCTTGACCGTATTCCTGAACCGTTTTATTGACATGGGACCTCTTGGCAGCAGTTTCTGTCGGCGGTATTCCCGCATTGCAGCGCTTTTATTGCTGCTGTTCTGATAAAACAATTTTACCAGCAGCGCACGGTCTTCCTTCTCAACAGCCATTGTTCTTCGTACGGAAAAATTCAATAATCAATAACTGGAAGTTTAAGTGTTTGTACAAGTTGCTTTTTCAGGTCGAAAGGGTAAAGCTTCCTACACAGAAGAGCCAAAGAAACTGGTACACCTGGGTAATATCGTGTAGGACCCCAGCGAGCACGCAGAAGTGCCGCAACACGACGTGGCATGGACTTGACTAACGTCTGAAGTAGTGCCGGAGGGAACTGACGGCGCGATCCTGCAGAGCTGTCGGTAAATCTGTAAGAGTACGAGGGGGTGGAGATCTCCTCTGAACAGCTCGTTGCAAGGAATCTCAGATATTCTCCATAATGTTCATGTGTGGGGAGTTTGGTGGCCAGCAGAAGTGTTTAAACTCAGAAGAGTGTTCCTGGAGTCTCTCTGTAGCAATTCCAGACGTGTGGGATGTCGCATTGTCCTGCTGGAATTGCCCAACTCTTTCGGAATGCACAATGGACATGAACGGATGCAGATGACCATACAGGATGCTTACGTACGTGTCACATGTCAGAGTCGTATCTAGATGTTTAAGGGGTCCCATATCACTCCAGCTGCACACGCCCCACACTATTACAGAGCCTCCACCAGCTTGAACAGACACTGCTCACATGCAGGGTCCATGGTTTCATGAGGTTGTCTCCAGACTCGTACACGTCCAACCGTTTGATACAATTAGAAACGAAACTCGTCCCACCAGACAACACGTTTCCAGTCATCAACAGTCCAATGTCACTTTTGACTGGTCCAGGCGAGGCTGTCATCAAGGGTACGCGAGTGTGCGTTCGGTTCAGAAATCCCATATCGATAATGTTTCGTTGAATGGTTCGCATGCTGATACTTGTTGACGGCGCAGCATTGAAGTCTGCAGCAATTTCTGGAAGGGTTGCTCTTCTGTCACGTTGAACGATTCTCTTCAGCCGTCGTTAGTTCCGTTCTTGCAGAATCTTTTTCCGGCGGCAGCGTGGTCGGAGATTTGATGTTTTATCGGATTCCTGATATCCACGGTAGCTGCTGTGTCCCATCGCTCGTGCGCCAACCATAACACCACGTTCAAACTCACTTAAAACTTGATAACCTGCCGTTGTAGTAGCAGTAATCGACCTAACAACTGCGCCAGACACTTGCTGTCTTATATATTCGTTGCCGACCACAGCGCCGTATTCTGCCTGTTTACATATCTCTGCATTCGAATACGCAAGACTATACGGGTTTCTTTGCTACTTCAGTGTGTATTTTTGTAGGACATGGTGAGACGCTGATGCCTTCTTGCTCATTGCAGTTACGTGCTCAGTGTAATTTAGATTTTCGACTGTTATTACTCCTCGACTCTTTACTGAGGGAGAGAAGTTGGTATCTGTCCCATTTAGGGATAAAGTTGGTATGGATTCCCAATATTGCGGGCGAATGAACCTAGAGTGACGAGCTAACACTGCTTGGTTTTTGGATAGTTTGAGCTTTAACCCTATACCCTGCACCCACTTTAACAGCGCACGCAGGTCAGATATCGAGATCCTCGATAGCCATCTTCAGTTTTATTGGTTTCGCACTTAGGTCTCTTTCAAATTGTTACGTTGTGGTGTAGAAATTATTAACGTAGTCCTTGGCTGAGACTCTAGAAATACGTAAATTAATAACGCCAGTATGCAGCTCTGATGTACTGGGAAGTATACTGTAAGAAATGTCAGCTTACAGAGTTGACTTACCTTTGGATTTCTTGTGCTTCCAGATCCTGATGCCGATGGCGAGGCCTATTATCAATAGGATTGCAATCACTATGCCCGCGATGGCTCCGGCACTGAAAATGAAGATGCACGAAATGACTACATAAAGTCAACGGGTAATACTAGTGATATATTTAGTCATTTTCATAAAGGTACGTCCAACCGCAGTTGCACAATGTCAGAGAAAGAAAAAGATGATTAAGGTTCAATATCCCGTCGACGACGACATCGACAGAGACGACAAAAACGCTCAGATCCGGGAAGGAGCCACCTCGCCATTTGCCAATTTAGGAAACCACGGCAGTTCTCAATCTTGATGGCTGTACGAGGATTCTTAGCCGCCCCTCCCCCCCCAACTGCCACATCCAATGGTGACACCCTATGATATTGGCTGTCACTGGATACGTTAAATTATCCCTCTATTTAGCACGAATGCATTGTTTCAAGCCGGACGGGGTGACCGAGCGGCTCTAGGCGCTACAGTGTGGAACCGCGCGACCGCTACGGTCGCAGGTTCGAATCCTGCTTCGGGAATGGATGTGTGTGATGTCCTTAGGTTAGTTAGGTTTAACTAGTTCTAAGTTCTGATGACCTCAGAAGTTAATTCCCATAGTGCTCAGAGCCATTTGAACCATTTGAACCATTGTTTCAAGCTGAGATCCATGGATATTATAAAAATGGACATACTTGTGTATGTATGTTTCTATATGCGTATGTATGCTCCACATCACCTCCTAAACCACTGAGCCGATTTCAACCAAACTTGGTGCACAGATTTACTACTATATGGAAAGAACTGTTTTGGGGTAAAAACAACTTACCTATAAAAGGGGTGAGGGTAATAAAGGTGTGTTGCGCACCACACATGAATATCCTCACTTTATTCAGCCATTTTTTTGCGAATAGGAACATTTAGTGACTTGCAACAAACTTCACACATAACTTCAAACTTTTATGAAATTTTCTCTAGCTCACAACCCTTACAAAATGATGAAAGGAAAGAAATTTCTTCCTTATTATATTTTCGATTTTCGTGCAGTAAAACTGCCCCATAAAGCATGACGTTTTAATTTATTATTTCTTTACTACTAACTGTATTCGCGACACACTTTGCACACAGTATTCACCACTGAATGCACCAGCAAAATTATATCATTGTACGGCACATATTTCAGCAGATACGATGTAATAAACATTAAGATGTGTGAAAAACTGCCGCATCATGCATCCCGTTTTAATTTGTTACTTATTTACTACTATCCACATATTCCGCTGTATGTACGCAGAAAAATATATCATTCTAGGAGACATACACTATGTGATCAAAAGAATCTGGACACCTGGCTGAAAATGAGTTAGAAGTTCGTGGCGCCCTCCATCGGTAACACTGGAATTAGCCTTGACGACAGTTTTCACTCTCGCAGGCATACGTTCAATTAGGTGCTGGAAGGTTTCTTGGCGAATGCCAGCCCATTCTTCACGGAGTGTTGCACTAAGGAGAGGTATCGATGTCGAACAGTGAGGTCTAGCACAAAGTCAGCGTTCCAAAACATCCCAAAGGTGTTCTGTAGGATTCAGGTCAGGATTCTGTGCAGGTCAGTCCATTACGGTGATGTTATTGTCGTGTAACCACACCGCCACAGACCGTGAATTATGAACAGGTGCTCGATCGTGTCGAAAGACGCAATCGCCACCCCCGTATTGCTCTTCAACAGATGGAAAAAAGAAGGTGCTTAAAACATCAATGTAGGCCTGTACAGTGATAGTGCCACGCAAAACAGCAAGGGGTGCAAATCCCCTCACATGAAAAACGAGACCACACCGTAACACCACCGCCTCCGAATTTTACTGTTGGCACTACACACGCTGGCAGACGACGTTCACCGGGCATTCACCATACCCACGCCCTACCATCGGATCGCCACATTGTGTACCGTGACTCGTCATTCCATGCAACGCTTTGCCACTGTTCAATCGTCCAGTGTTTTCGCTCCTTACACCAAGCGAGACGACATTTGGCATTTACCAGAGTGGTGGTGGCGGTTGGTGGTTGGTTGGGGAAAGAGACCAGACAGCGTGGTCATCGGTCTCATCGAATTAGGGGAGGATGGGGAAGGAAGTCGGCCGTGCCCTTTCAGAGGAACCATCCCGGCATTTGCCTGGAGCGATTTAGGGAAATCACGGAAAACCTAAATCAGAATGGCCGGACGCGGGATTGAACCGTCGTCCTCCCGAATGCGAGTCCAGTGTCTAACCACTGCGCCACCTCGCTCGGTTTTACCAGAGTGATGTGTGGCTTATGAGCAGCCACTCGACCATGAAATCCAAGTTTTCTCCGCTCCCTCCTAACTGTCATAGTACTTGCAGTAGATCCTGATGCAGTTTGGAATTCCTGTGTGATGGTCTGGATAGATGTCTGCCTGTTACACATTACGACCCTCTTCAACTGTCGGCAGTCTTCGTCAGTCAACAGACGAGGTCGGCCTGTACGGTTTTGTGCTATTCGTGTCCCTTCACGTTTCCACTTTACTATCACATCGGAAACAGTGGACCTAAAGATGTTTAGGAGTGTGTAAATCTCGCGTACAGACGTATGACACAGGTGACACCCAATCAGCTGACCACGTTCGAAGTCCGTGAGTTCCGCAGAGCGCGCCATTCTGCTCTTTGACGATGTCTAATGATTACTGAGGTCGCTGATATGAAGTACCTGGCAGTAGGTGGCAGCAAAATGCACCTAATATGAAAAACGTATGTTTTTGGGGTGTCCGGATATCACATAGTGTAGCTCAGGACGTATGACATCATAAACAATGAAATACATGAGAAACTGCCTCATCATGCATGAAGTTTGAATTTTTTTCTTTTTTTCATCTGACACTATTCACAATACTTTTCGCATGCATGTGCGACATGTACCGTTGGATTTACCTACAAAGTTACGTCATTGAAAAGATACGACGTCATAAACCTTCACCTGCGTGAAATGGAACTGCAGGGCGAGATTCACTACAGATAAAACTGAAATATATCTGAAAATACCAGTGAAATATGTTAAATTCATTTGAAATATATGTAACGTGTGCATGGGCGCAAAGCCACTGGTAAAAAGCTCGTCCTAAATCTTTGGAACGATTTCAGTCAAATTTGGTTTGCACATTAGATATAATCTGGAAAGAAATAATGTGGGATAAGAACCACTAGTTGAGGTGGGAGTGATGCCATAGAGAATGAAGGGGGGAAGAAGATACGGAAAAAGAGAGGGGAGAGAAGGAGTTGGACACATATATGGGAGAGGAGGAGATTGCCAGATGGAAGGGAAGGGAAATGGAAAGAGAGAAGGAAGAGGAGAAGGTGGAGAGAGAAAGGAAAGAGGTGGAGATATACAGAACAAAAGAGAGGAAGAGCTGCATAAGGAGAGGGGAAGAGAGGATTCTCAGAGAGAGAGGGGAAGAGAAAATGGAGAGAAAAGGAAAGATGAAAAAATGGACAGAGACCGGGGAGGGGAAGACATGGACAGGGAGAGGGGAGGAAGAGATGGATAATTTTACAGGGAGGAGGAGATGGGAAAAGTGAGGGGCAGAAGGATATGAAGGGGCGTATTATAGTATTTGAGAGTTGTAGCATCGCGTTTTAGTACCTGAATAGTGTAAATTCGCGTAGTCGTTTGTCTTCTGTTTTTGTTTTGAACGGCCAGTGTCGGTTGGTCACAGTCAGTGTGCTCCCTGCCGCCGTTGGATAAGCAGCTGCAGCAGCAAGTCGTATACTCCTAGCTCACTCATTTGTTACATAGTTTAATTCTTAATTTCTTTGCGTGTTTTTGGTACTTGCATTGTTTAATTCGTAAATTTCGGGCGTATTATAGTATTTGAGAGTTGTAGCATCGCGTTTTACTACCTGAATAGTGTAAATTCGCGTAGTCTCCTTCCGCCGCCGAGCAGTGTCAGCAGTGCGCAAGTAGCAGAGTTACTGCATTTACCAGGCAATCTTGTATTTTAATAACTGTTTAAATTTTGTCGATTTGTTTGCGCTCTCTGTAGATTAGTTCAGACGTTCTTTGCAAAACAGTTTTTAGCATGGATAGGGACTGCAACTGCTGCGTTCGGATGCAGGCTGAGTTGGCATCCCTTCGCTCCCAGCTTCAGACAGTGTTGGCTTCGGTCACACAGCTTGAGGCTGTTGCCAATGTGCATCACTGTGGGGGTCCGGATGGGGGCTTGTCGGGGACGGCCAGCTCGTCACACGCATCCCCGATCGGACTACGACTGTGGTTGCCCGGGATACTGCCCGCATTGAGGCTGATCCCTCACCTGTGGTAGAGTGGGAGGTCGTCTCAAGGTGTGGCAGGGGGCGAAAGATATTCCGGAGGGCGGAACGGAAGGCCTCTCCAGTTTGTCTGACGAACCGGTTTCAGGCTCTGTCTCAGGCTGATACTGATCTTCGGCCTGACATGGCTGCTTGTCCTGTTCCAGAGGTTGCCCCTCAGTCTGCAAGATCCGGGCGGTCGCAGAGGGTGGGCTTACTGGTAGTTGGGAGCTCCAACGTCAGGCGCGTAATGGGGCCCCTTAGGGAAATGGCAGCAAGAGAGGGGAAGAAAACCAATGTGCACTCCGTGTGCATACCGGGGAGAGTCATTCCAGATGTGGAAAGGGTCCTTCCGGATGCCATGAAGGGTACAGATGCACCCATCTGCAGGTGGTCGCTCATGTCGGCACCAATGATGTGTGTCGCTATGGATCGGAGGAAATCCTCTCTCGCTTCCGGCGGCTATCTGATTTGGTGAAGACTGCCAGTCTCGCTAGTGGGATGAAAGCAGAGCTCACCATCTGCAGCATCGTCGACAGGACTGACTGCGGACCTTTGGTACAGAGCCGAGTGGAGGGTCTGAATCAGAGGCTGAGACGGTTCTGCGACCATGTGGGCTGCAGATTCCTCGACTTGCGCCATAGGGTGGTGGGGTTTCGGGTTCTGCTGGATAGGTCAGGAGTCCACTACACGCAACAAGCGGCTACACGGGTAGCAGGGGTTGTGTGGCGTGGGCTGGGCGGTTTTTTAGGTTAGATGGCCTTGGGCAAGTACAGACAGGGCAACAGCCTCAATGGGTGCGGGGCAAAGTCAAGACATGCGGGGACCAAGCAGCAATCGGAATTGTAATTGTCTACTGTCGAAGCTGCGTTGGTAAAGTACCAGAACTTCAAGCGCTGATAGAAAGCACCGAAGCTGAAATCGTTATAGGTACAGAAAGCTGGCTTAAGCCAGAGATAAATTCTGCCGAAATTTTTACAAAGGTACAGACGGTGTTTAGAAAGGATAGATTGCATGCAACCGGTGGTGGAGTGTTCGTCGCTGTTAGTAGTAGTTTATCCTGTAGTGAAGTAGAAGTGGATAGTTCCTGTGAATTATTATGCGTGGAGGTTACACTCAACAACCGAGCTAGGTTAATAATTGGCTCCCTTTACCGACCTCCCGACTCAGCAGCATTAGTGGCAGAACAACTGAGAGAAAATTTGGAATACATTTCACATAAATTTTCTCAGCATGTTATAGTCTTAGGTGGAGATTTCAATTTACCAGATATAGACTGGGACACTCAGATGTTTAGGACGGGTGGTAGGGACAGAGCATCGAGTGACATTATACTGAGTGCACTATCCGAAAATTACCTCGAGCAATTAAACAGAGAACCGACTCGTGGAGATAACATCTTGGACCTACTGATAACAAACAGACCCGAACTTTTCGACTCTTTAAGTGCAGAACAGGGAATCAGTGATCATAAGGCCGTTGCAGCATCCCTGAATATGGAAGTTAATAGGAATATAAAAAAAGGGAGGAAGGTTTATCTGTTTAGCAAGAGTAATAGAAGGCAGATTTCAGACTACCTAACAGATCAAAACGAAAATTTCTGTTCCGACACTGACAATGTTGAGTGTTTATGGAAAAAGTTAAGACAATCGTAAAATGCGTTTTAGACAGGTACGTGCCGAGTAAAACTGTGAGGGACGGGAAAAACCCACCGTGGTACAACAACAAAGTTAGGAAACTACTGCGAAAGCAAAGAGAGCTTCACTCCAAGTTTAAACGCAGCCAAAACCTTTCAGACAAACAGAAGCTAAACGATGTCAAAGTTAGCGTAAGGAGGGCTATGCGTGAAGCGTTCAGTGAATTCGAAAGTAATGTTCTATGTACCGACTTGACAGAAAATCCTAGGAAGTTCTGGTCTTACGTTAAATCAGTAAGTGGCTCGAAACAGCATATCCAGACACTCCGGAATGATGATGGCATTGAAACAGAGGATGACACGCGTAAAGCTGAAATACTAAACACCTTTTTCCAAAGCTGTTTCACAGAGGAAGACCGCACTGCAATTCCTTCTCTAAATCCTCGCACAAACGAAAAAATGGCTGACATCGAAATAAGTGTCCAAGGAATAGAAAAGCAACTGGAATCACTCAATAGAGGAAAGTCCACTGGACCTGACGGGATACCAATTCGATTCTACAGAGAGTACGCGAAAGAACTTGCCCCCCTTCTAACAGCCGTGTACCGCAAGTCTCTAGAGGAACGGAGGGTTCCAAATGATTGGAAAAGAGCACAGGTAGTCCCAGCCTTCGAGAAGGGTCGTCGAGCAGTTGCGCAAAACTATAGACCTATATCTCTGACGTCGATCTGTTGTAGAATTTTAGAACATGTTTTTTTGCTCGAGTATCATGTCGTTTCTGGAAACCCAGAATCTACTATGTAGGAATCAACATGGATTCCGGAAACAGCGATCGTGTGAGACCCAACTCGCTTTATTTGTTCATGAGACCCAGAAAATATTAGATACAGGCTCCCAGGTAGATGCTATTTTTCTTGACTTCCGGAAGGCGTTCGATAGAGTTCCGCACTGTCGCCTGATAAACAAAGTAAGAGCCTACGGAATATCAGACCAGTTGTATGGCTGAATTGAAGAGTTTTTAGCAAACAGAACACAGCATGTTGTTATCAATGGAGAGACGTCTACAGACGTTAAAGTAACCTCTGGCGTGCCACAGGGGAGTGTTATGGGACCATTGCCTTTCACAATATATATAAATGATCTAGTAGATAGTGTCGGAAGTTCCATGCGGCTTTTCGCGGATGATGCTGTAGTATACAGAGAAGTTGCAGCATTAGAAAATTGTAGCGAAATGCAGGAAGATCTGCAGCGGATAGGCACTTGGTGCAGGGAGTGGCAACTGTCCCTTAACATAGACAAATGTAATGTATTGCGAATACATAGAAAGAAGGATCCTTTATTGTATGATAATATGATAGCGGAACAAACACTGGTAGCAGTTACTTCTGTAAAATATCTGGGAGTATGCGTGCGGAACGATTTGAAGTGGAATGATCATATAAAATTAATTGTTGGTAAGGCGGGTACCAGGTTGAGATTCATTGAGAGAGTGCTTAGAAAATGTAATCCATCAACAAAGGAGGTGGCTTACAAAACTCTCTTTCGACCTATACTTGAGTATTGCTCATCAGTGTGGGATCCGTACCAGATCGGTTTGACGGAGGAGATAGAGAAGATCCAAAGAAGAGCGGCGCGTTTCGTCACAGGGTTATTTGGTAACCGTGATAGCGTTACGGAGATGTTTAATAAACTCAAATGGCAGACTCTGCAAGAGAGGCGCTCTGCATCGCGATGTAGATTGCTCGCCAGGTTTCGAGAGGCTGCGTTTCTGGATGAGGTATCGAATATATTGCTTCCCCCTACTTATACCTCCCGAGGAGATCACGAATGTAAAATTAGAGAGATTAGAGCGCGCACGGAGGCTTTCAGACAGTCATTCTTCCCGCGAACCATACGCGACTGGAACAGGAAAGGGAGGTAATGACAGTGGCACGTAAAATGCCCTCCGCCACACACCTTTGGGTGGCTTGCGGAGTATAAATGTAGATGTATATGTCGATGTAGGGTGGAGGAGATGGACAGAGGGAAAAGGAAAAGATTGACAGAGGGGGAGGAGCAGATTGACAGAGGAGCAAATGGACAAAGAGGGAGGTAGGACGATATGAACTGAGAGAGGGGGTGAAGGACATTGACGGAGAGTGTGGGTAGAGGAAATGGGCAGTGAGAGAAGGTTGGGATGGAAAGAGGGGGGGGGGGGGGGAAGAAGGTGGAGATGGACAGAGAGAGGGAAAGGAAGAGATGGACTAATAGAAGAGTGGAATAAATACATACCTGGCCAACGCCTGGTACGCAACTGGAAAGCTTATAAAGTTCTCACAGACGTCCAGCCGCGTTGAGTGGTTTAAATCAAAATCCCAGCTTTCTACAGAGCGGCCCTCAACCGCTGCCAATTGGAAACTGTCGAGCTGTTGCTGCTGCCGTCCTTGTATTGATCTCTTTGCTGCAAAATTTGGGCCGTGAGACCACTTTCATATATGTGAACGGTACAACCCTTCAAAGTGGACGTGCTTAGGTTTGTAGTCCGTGCACTAATCAAATAGCACAATGGTAAAAGCTTAGTGGGTTTATTGGACTTCACTACTGAAGACATAGCATCAAGTCAGTCCACAACAGTGCTGTAGCATACCACTTAGGAGTAAGACAATGTCCCGGACTAAGTACAGACACATCTCGCGGCTGTCTGGTTCGATATGTCGCTGTACGTAGTAAATAGTTGCTCCTCCTAATTTTAGGCTAGAATTTTTTCTCAGTGACACTCTATCTGTCAGCAGTGAAAAGCTTGTCTTCTGGCTCGCTATTACGAGTTTTGTTATCTGTGTACCACAGATGAACCATTGCTAGAACTCTCGCGAATCTTGTGGGAAGCCTTGGTAATGCGTTTGCTTTCCTTTAGCTGTGCAGCCTGTGCTTAATAACACGTCCACAACAGTATTCCACGTGACAATTGTGTGTGCTAGGACTTTCTTGAAGCAACTGTCTACACCTGTCAAATACCTGAAATAATGCATTGTAAATCACCAGCTGCACCAACACGACTTTATTCTTCCGGCGATTTCGGTTCACAAAACCATCATCACTGGTGGGCTATAGCAACACGATAAACGCAATGTTGTATGCAGAGAGAAAAATAGAAAAAGATTATGTTATAAGGTTACTTACAAAGGTGTACATTGGTGTTTTATATATACATATCGCTACCATGGCGCCTCACTATGAACTTATCTCTGGTTTGGCTCACGCAATATTTACTAATATTTACAGCGACTTATGGCAGAAGATCACAATCTCAAACTTGAAGCACATAAAAATAATCGTCATGCTCGTCTTATAACATAGACCGTATGGAGAAAGAGCGACGTACACACACACACACACACACACACACACACACACACACACGTACACTCCTGGAAATTGAAATAAGAACACCGTGAATTCATTGTCCCAGGAAGGGGAAACTTTATTGACACATTCCTGGGGTCAGATACATCACATGATCACACTGACAGAACCACAGGCACATAGACACAGGCAACAGACCGAGCGGGGTGGCGCAGTGGTTAGACACTGGACTCGCATTCGGGAGGATGACGGTTCAATCCCGCGTCCGGCCATCCTGATTTAGGTTTTCCGTGATTTCCCTAAATCACTCCAGGCAAATGCCGGGATGGTTCCTCTGAAAGGGCACGGCCGACTTCCTTCCCAATCCTTCCCTAATCCGATGAGACCGATGACCACGCTGTCTGGTCTCCTTCCCCAAACCAACCAACCACCCAACAGGCAACAGAGCATGCACAATGTCGGCACTAGTACAGTGTATATCCACCTTTCGCAGCAATGCAGGCTGCTATTCTCCCATGGAGACGATCGTAGAGATGCTGGATGTAGTCCTGTGGAACGGCTTGCCATGCCATTTCCACCTGGCGCCTCAGTTGGACCAGCGTTCGTGCTGGACGTGCAGACCGCGTGAGACGACGCTTCATCCAGTCCCAAACATGCTCAATGGGGGACAGATCCGGAGATCTTGCTGGCCAAGGTAGTTGACTTACACCTTCCAGAGCACGTTGGGTGGCACGGGGTACATGCGGACGTGCATTGTCCTGTTGGAACAGCAAGTTCCCTTGCCGGTCTAGGAATGGTAGAACGATGAGTTCGATGACGGTTTGGATGTACCGTGCACTATTCAGTGTCCCCTCGACGATCACCAGTGGTGTACGGCCAGTGTAGGAGATCGCTCCCCACACCATGATGCCGGGTGTTGGCCCTGTGTGCCTCGGTCGTATGCAGTCCTGATTGTGGCGCTCACCTGCACGGCGCCAAACACGCATACGACCATCATTGACACCAAGGCAGAAGCGACTCTCATCGCTGAAGACGACACGTCTCCATTCGTACCTCCATTCACGCCTGTCGCGACACCACTGGAAGCGGGCTGCACGATGTTGGGGCGTGAGCGGAAGACGGCCTAACGGTGTGCGGGACCGTAGCCCAGCTTCATGGAGACGGTTGCGAATGGTCCTCGCCGATACCCCAGGAGCAACAGTGTCCCTAATTTGCTGGGAAGTGGCGGTACGGTCCCCTACGGCACTGCGTAGGATCCTACGGTCTTGGCGTGCATCCGTGAGTCGCTGCGGTCCGGTCCCAGGTCGACGGGCACGTGCACCTTCCGCCGACCACTGGCGACAACATCGATGTACTGTGGAGACCTCACGCCCCACGTGTTGAGCAATTCGGCGGTACGTCCACCCGGCCTCCCGCATGCCCACTATACGCCCTCGCTCAAGGTCCGTCAACTGCCTATACGGTTCACGTCCACGCTGTCGCGGCATGCTACCAGTGTTAAAGACTGCGAAGGAGCTCCGTATGCCACGGCAAACTGGCTGACACTGACGGCGGCGGTGCACAAATGCTGCGCAGCTAGCGCCATTCGACGGCCAACACCGCGGTTCCTGGTGTGTCCGCTGTGCCGTGCGTGTGATCATTGCTTGTACAGCCCTCTCGCAGTGTCCGGAGCAAGTATGGTGGGTCTGACACACCGGTGTCAATGTGTTCTTTTTTCCATTTCCAGGAATATATATATATATATATATATATATATATATATATATATATATATATATATATATATAGAAGATTTGCGACTAACTAGTCAAATAATACGTCTATCATAAACTGGGGTAGTGACTAGCTGAAGCTGAAATATTGCATTCTGTTAAGTACTGGTTTCCGTTTACAATATGAAACGTATTGGTAGCCTATTTGTAGCCTAAAAATGAGTTATTTTAAGTTAAGACGACTGCACATAGGACATTTTTTGTTACTCTGTTATTTCGTTTTAGAAGGACAAATAGCCACATTAATGAAATAAATCTTGTGTATGAATGACACACTGTATTGCAACTGTGTTCTTTAACTGCATGCGTATATACTGATTAGTAAAGATATATGTGCACCGTAATTGTTGTCATGTACGGTCTATATATACAGCCATTATGAATCAATATGTAAGTGAATTCCAGACCTCGGCTGCGAGTGGTCGTTGATTGAAATCAGTGGGGAAAATTTGTGCCAGCCTGGATTCGAACCTGCCCACTAGGCACATCCTTTGCTCACTGAGCCATTCGGACACAGTGGTCATCTAGACTGTACGGACTATCCCAGCACGCCTCTCGTCAGACCCAAATTCTCGACTTATCCACACACTACAGATGTAGTGCCGTTGCCCATTAATCCTCATTACTCGTGGCATTTCACCGAGTTTCGTAAGAGTTCGCGCCTGTTGTGCATCTGCACTGAAGAGATCAAGCAGGAGACCCAGGTTTGAATCCCGGTTGGCACAAATTTTCAACTTTCCCCATTTATTTGAATGACTGCCAGCTCTCAGCCAAGGGCTGTAATTCCTTTGAGTATACGGTCTATGGTCGTTCCTGAGAACGCCATTTGATGCTTGGTGATCGTATGTTCTTGTTTGTTCTATTTATATCGTTTGGCACTGGCCACGGTGCAAGATGTAGCCTGACGATTATATCATATTTCAAGTTCGTGATCGTGATCTTCTGAAATAAGGCGCTGTAATGATGAGCAAATGTTGCGTGAGCAATGACAGAGGCGATTTTACAGTGGAATACCATTGTACTGATAGGTATGCATAAATCCATAATGTCCATTTCTGTAGGTAACCTTACAACTGCAAATTATCAGAACACGTTTCTGTATTTGTTTATGTATCTCACACTGTGTCTTAGCCCTCCTGTGATGATGGTTTAGTGACTCAAAACTAATAGAGTAATAAAGTTGTGTTGATACAGGTGCAGATTTACAATGCATTATTTCAAATTCCATAACAATTTCGGGATTTCAGAATCTCTTAATCGGGTGGCCACGTCAAGGCACCAGCAGTTACGAAAGGGGCCTATAATGTCCACAATTATAGCACAATATACACGGGCTTCGTCCATCGCGTATTAATTGCATCAGGCGACCGTAGCAGCCTATCAGAATCTGTGGTGTCCACCAATATAGCAGCTGCTTATTTCCTGGTGGCATCGTCTAACGTAGACGTTAATTGCTTCAAGGACGTTTTCCCCTTTCTTAATATAAATGACTGCAGTGCAGCTGGCAAAACTATGTGTATGACTAAATACTGTCACAGAACAGCTTGTCCTGGACTGCAACCAGAGTATGCGTAAAGGGTCTGGGGGTGTGATGCATCTCTATAGTCTCCTAACAATAACTGATCTTGATATCTTCCAGATCTCCAGAAGATGGACTTACACATATTAGTGAACTGGTGATAGGTGTTCCACTATCTATGCAACTGTATGATCTAAGATCTTCGGATGAATGTTGTCAGGAACTAAAGCTTTCGGTTTTTTTTTTCATTTCACAAGAGGACCACACGGTGGTAAAATTTCTGTAATTTTTTGAAATGTATGGCACATGAAGTTCGCAGCTCACGTATACATCTCCCCAAGCAGATGGATGTAAGTCTCAAAAAGACTTGAGACAAATCGACTTTGAAATTTTTCGACCATCCTAAACTAAGGTGGTGGTCTTTCGAGAAGGAACGTGACTACGTAGTAGAGAGCTCGCCTGACACATGGAACAAATACTGACGAAAGCAAATTTTTAAACAAAGGTGCAGGTTCTATGAGCATTTACGTGAAACAGAAAATACAAAAAGGTAGACAAAATTTTATTTGTAATTTTTTTAATTATACAGTACTGTTTAACAGTCTTTCACAAGTGATCGCATATTAGGAACTTTTTGCAATTAAAATTGGATTTTTGTGTGCAGTGTATTACTAGAAACAAGAATAAGCGCAGATTTCATAAAATTGGAAATTAGATGCGCTAATTTACATGTATTAGATGAATTTTAAATTTAAATGACCTAGGTAATCTAACTGATGCAAAAAGAACGAAAAAAATAATGACGACACGAAACTCAATCTAGAGATTACGAGTCTCGTGCGCTTTGTGCGTTCTACGGTTTACGGAAATGCTCGTAGAACATAAACCTTTGTTTAACAATTTGATCCCACTTGGAACCGAACCAAATTGCTCGTCTAAACCTTATTTCAGTGTATTAAACATGGTTGGAAAACTTGAAAGTCGATATTCCCGATAATTTTTGAGAGTTGCATCTAACTGCTGTCGGAGAGGTATATTTAAGTTCTGAACGTCACGTACCATAAGTACAAAAAATTGTTGATATTAATTCATCCATTTCTTCCTTCCGAAAAACAATGTACAGCACCGTTGTTAAAATACTCGTATTTAACATGAATTTCGAAGACGAGTGTGGTTACCGTTTTCGGTAGCAATTAAGTAATCAAGGAGAAGTGCCTGGTGAAGTTGTTCCGCTGTCTGATGATGTGCACCGCCAGGAAATGAAATGTGTCCGGGAAGAAGAGCCACGGGTGAAGTAACTGCCTACAAAATTTCTGTTTGAACCTCATCATTGCGACAGAGCAAGGTGGCTCTCTGGGGTCATCCGGCCATACACTTTTAGGTGTTCCGTGATGTCCCTAAATCGCTTAAGACAAATGACGGAATGGCCGCTTTGAAAATCGCACGCCCTATTTCCTTCCCCATCCTTCCAAAATCCGAGTGTTTTATCCGTCTCTAACGATCTCGTCGCTGAAGATACTATAAACTCTAACCTGCCTTTCTTCAGCGCTGTGCAACTGGCTGAGGAATACACGAGTAACTTACCTGAGGTAGTAGCAGCAGTAACCATCGTTGCAGCAGTAGTACCCGTCTTGGCAGTACGAGATGGAATCACACCACACCACTGAAACAAAACACAGGCCGTTATGAGAGTAAGCAAAGGAAACCCTTCAATCAAAAAAAAAAAAAAAAAAAAAAAAAAAAAAAGGCGAGTGGGGGTGGGGGGTTGGGGGAAGGAGGGTGGGGGGAGGGGTGTTTCAGGAGGCCACCGAAAGGCGGAATCAGAAACTGGACGCTGTGTCACAAAGGATCACTGAAGTCGGGTAATGGTTGGCTACTGAAAGTAAATAGAGTTACACATCTTACAGAACACGAAAAGTTTTAAATGATTTTTGTTAGACGGGCAGCAAAATAACCGATGGTGACCGAAGTAGGGAGGGTACGGTACGCAGACTGTTGACAGCAAGAAAAGCAGTTTTGTGAAAGATGGAAATATAAACATCTAATATAAATTTACTTGAATATCTGGATAAGCAGACACTAATGTCATTGACGGCCGTACGAAATTCATTCGCTGACTGTGATGTATATTGGGATCAGCTGTGTCAAGTACAGATACTGCACCTCTTGGTAACTTATGAAAATTTATGCCGAACCAGGAATCGAACCCGGGTTTTCCGTTTATTGTGAGCGGTCACCTTGACCACTTGAGCTCTCCGGGCGCACTTCGCGGACCGACCCAAACTTCCGTGTGTCACACTGTCTACATCCATATATGACAGACCCCAACATTAATCACTTGATGCCCGGAGCTTTACCCTGTGTTCCCACACCACTCAACTTGAGACTGTGAGGAGCCCCTTCATTCATCACTTAATGAAGGTAGCTTAACTCTGTATTCCAACACTAGTGAGAATGAGACTATGAAGCCTTGTGTCTCACATAATCGCATGATGGAAATACTCTCTTCGAAATTCTGAAGGTAGCAGGGGTAAAATACAGGGAGCGTAAGGCTGTTTACAACTTTTACAGAAACCAGACGGCAGTTGCAAGAGTCGAGGGAAATGGAAGGGAAGTACTGGTTGAGAACTGAGAGAGAGAGACAGGATTATAGTGTATCCCCGATGTTATTCAAACTGTACACCGAGCAAGTAGTAAAGGAAACAAAAGATAATTTTGGACTAGGAATGAAAGTTCAGGGAGAAGAAATAAAAACTATAAGTATCCGTCTTTTGATATGCAGCTCCTTGCATTGGCCGTGTTAGCAGTTAAAAATTTTTGGATGTCTGGTCCGCCAGACGGACCATTTACACACAAAAGGAATACTATATGAAAGACAATACACACAGTTAAGGAAGCACACAGAAAACACACACACAAAGATAAAATGCAAACAAAATTGAAATTTGGCGCCGAACTCTCTGGTGAACAAATGAACACTTACTGGGCTGGGACACATAACAAACCACAATCATATTGTGTTCTGGTGTAGTGAAAAAGTATTTTCCTACGTTATTTGTGGAAAATACTTATTATAGTTACGTATGCATCACAACATCTCAGCATGATGTGGAGAATGGAAGCGCTTGCCACACGAAAACGTAAATAAATACGAAAATAGGCGCCAAAACATCGCGAAAAACTAAATTACATTCTAGAAGATAGGTTAACTACCAGCAAAAAGCTTTCTAATCAACATCGTTTTGGTTGCAGATGACAAGATACCTGTAGTAATTAATACAAAAGTGATCCAGAAAGTTCATGCACACCAAATGTAAAGGTATTTACAAAAAGAAATGATCTGTTGTTTGGAGTAAAAATGCACATAATTTTATAATCATTTAACAAAATGTTCACATTGCAGAATAAATAAAAAAACAAAAACCCACCGATGATGGCACAGTGGTGCCGAAACATGTTTGGGTACTGAGAAAAACGGTGTTTTGCATAACTGGCGGACCTCACATCCAAAAAATTAAAAACTATAAGGTTTGCCGATGACATCGTAATTCTGTCAGAGGCAGCTAAGAACGTGGCAGAACAGTTGAACGGAATGGACAGTGCCTTGAAACGAAGGTACAAGACGAACATCAACAAAAGCAAAACAAGGATAATTAAATGTAGTCCAATTTAACAAGGCCATGCTGAGGGAATTAGATTAGTAATCGATAAACTTAAAATATTAGATGAGTTTTGTTATATGGCTAGCAAAATAATTGATCATCGCTGATGCAGAGATGATATTAAACGTAGACGCAATGGCAAGAAAAGCATTTCTGAGAAAAAGAAATTTGTTAATAGCGAATATAGATTTAAGTTTTAGAATACCTTTTCTGGAAGTATTTGTATGGAGTATAGTCACATATGCAAGTGAAACATGGCCGATAAATGATTAAGACAAGAAGAGAATGGAAGCTTTTGAAATGTGGTGCCGTGCGGGATAGCCGAGCAGTCTAGGGCGTCTTGTCACGGTCCGCGTGCCTTTCCCCGTTGGAGGTTCGAGTCCTACACAAGAATGCTGAAGATTAGGTGGGTAGACCATGTAAATAATGAGGAGGTACTGAATAGAACTGGGGAGAAAAGAAACCTGTGGCAGAGCCTACCTAGAAGGAAGATCGGTTGATAGGACACAGTGTGAGACATCAAGGGATCACCAATTTAGTATTGAAGGAATGTATGTGGGGTAAATATTGACAAGGGAGACCAAGAGATGAGAGTGGGAAGGTTGTAAGCTGCAGCAGTGATGTGCAGATGAAGAGGTTTGCACAGGATAGCTTTGTTGTGTCTTGGCAAGACAGCCAAGCCACTAGGAGGTGAAGCCGAAAGGCTGGCGTGAGGTCTGGAACAGTTAAAGGATTTGAGTCTAGCAAATAAAGTACGTAGCTGTTGGAATACTTAACTTTAATCCATAATTAGTGAACATCGGTCTGACGGTACATGCATCACAAGATAAATAGCAAATGATAATGGCGCCTTGCTAGGTCGTAGCAAATGACGTAGCTGAAGGCTATGCTAACTATCGTCTCGGCAAATGAGAGCGCAATTTGTCAGTGAACCATCGCTAGCAAAGTCGGCTGTACAACTGGGGCGAGTGCTAGGAAGTCTGTCTAGACCTGTCGTATGGCGGCGCTCGGTCTGCAATCACTGACAGTGGCGACACGCGGGTCCGACGTATACTAACGGACCGCGGCCGATTTAAAGGCTACCACCTAGCAAGTGTGGTGTCTGGCGGTGACACCACAAGATTAGCATGGAGAGACGCATCAAATAAGTCGTCGGACTGAAGACCACAACAACCACATATTCGTAGTCAGCGAACTTGTTTCGAATTGGTTTCGGGCGGCTGTCAGTCGTCAGTAACGTCTGTCCATACAGATATCCAAGCAAATATTATATGCAGAAGTGGGCACAAAACGATAGTATCGTGGGTCGCGAGTCTTCATAGTCTCTTTCTCACTGGTGCACGGTAGAACTACGAGCGTTAGGTGATGGATGTAGGGGATGTAGACAGTTCGGCATATGGAAGTTTGGGTCGGTCTGGGAAACGTGCACTGATACCCGAAGTGGTTAAGGCGAGCACTCGTTATAAATCGTAGATGCGGGTTGAGTCGCGGTCCAGCGCAAATTCTTATACACTAATAGGCAGTATACCGGTCTTTAATTCAGCTTTTGCCAAGATATTTTCAGCCAGCGAATTTACTTCGAATGAACGTAAATTTCAGTTACGGAAAGGCTTTTCGAGAGTGTAGCCTCATATGGAAGTGAAAGGTGGGCGACAATGTGTAAAGAGAAGATGATAATAGATGCTTTTTAAATTTATTGCTACGGAAGATTAGATGGGTAGATCGGATAACTGATAAGAGGTTCTACATCGAATTGTCGAAAAAAGAAATTTCTGGAACATCTTCACTAAAAGAAGGAACAGAAGGATAGAACCTATCTTGAGGCATCAAGGAATGATCGGTATGGTAATTGAGGAATGTGTGTGCGGTAAAAATTGTAGAGGGTGTCCAAGGCTTCACGACGGTAAGTTCAATTGGAGGTAGGTTGCAGTGATCAGTGAAGAGATTTGCTCAGGAATAACTAGAGAGACCAACTGCATCAAACTAGCCTTCGGACTATTCAGTCCGCAACACCACCACCAACTACAACAACAACAAAAAGTAACACAAATAATAATGGTAGACTACGAAACAAGATTCAGTGCCACGCCAGACAACTGGGATCAACATAGAGCTTCACCAGACTACTGGAAGGAGACGCGCTTATTGAATCAGCAGGGAGTACTGGTTGCGATCTTCCACTTTGCATCGATGACACAATTATCTATCTGATAAAACTGAAGCAAATATCCCTTAGATGTTGATAAAATATCTCCTTACTTCAACATCTACACGATATTTGGCAGAGTACAACACATCAGTTTCTAACTATATCTTCCGTTACACTCTCGAGCAGAGGATGAAAAAAATGTATACCTAAAGGGTTTTTCGTCAATTCTGATTTCCTTTATTTTTCGCTATATTCCTTCGTCCCTAAGCAATGGAGTAGCAACAAAATATTTTGGCTTTGGGAAGCGAAAATGGTTGATTAAAATTTCTTGAGTAGGTTACGCTACAAACAAAAACGCCTTTCTTTTAATAATTTTCATTCCAATTCGATTATCATTGTCGTGACAATCTCTCCAGTATTTCGCAATAACACAAAACGGGCCGTCGAGTTTTGAAATTTTTCGATATTTTCCGCTAATCCTGTCTGGTAAGGATCCCATACTCTGTAATAAGACAGACAAAGGTAGTGTTAACTCTTTTTTAAGTGTATTTGTTGCACCTACTAATTTTTTGGCCAAGAAAATGCAGTCTTTATTTCGCCACCTTTTGTATGATCCTTCCAGTTCAAATTGTTTCGAACAGTAATTGCTATTTATTTAGTTCAACGGACAGCCTTTAAATTTATGACACTATATATGCAACAGTAATTCAACGGAATTCTCATAGTACTCATGTAGAATACTTCACCCTTTTTATTGTATACGTTCAATTATCCCTTATCTCGACACTATAAATAATTTTCCAATTCAGCTTGATCTTCGACCAACTAGGGAGCTGCTCAGATTTTCTCCCAAATTATTTGTATAGATAAAAATCATAATGCCTGGTACACCTCCTTTTGAAGCGCCAGATACAAGTTCTGTTTCACTAGATTTGTTTGTTTATATCTCCTTTCTGTTAGGAAATTGCGAATCCATTCGCAAAGCCGAGATGATCTTTCATTGGCAATTTCGTTAGAAGCCGATTGTGTGAAAGCGAACAATATGAAATCACCTTGAAGTCCGCTGGTGGTAATACTCATTATTCCGTACGAACAGATACCCTCTGGTAATTCACGAGAACGATATTTTATTAATTCGTGCTAGTTCCGTGAAACAGACAGTTTTATTCGCGGTATATGATCCTGTTTGAACAAAACATATATTTCAAAATTCTAACACAAATTAATGTTAACTAGTGGGTCTATAATTTTCCCTATTGCTTACGTTTCCCGTTTTTGCGTATTCCTGTGACCTTTGCAACTTTCCAGTCTCTCTGTCGTCAATCGAGAGGTTGTACATGAATTTCAAAAGTCCAGCTATTTCGTCAGCATAATCTGAACGGAAACTAATTGATACAAAGTCTAAACGAGAAGACATTCCTGTATAAATGCGTAAGTTGCTTGGCTATACCAAGCGGATTTACTTTTCAATTAGTCATGTCCACAGTTGTTCTTAATTGAACTTCTAGAATGTTAACTTCATTTTCTTTGGTGAAATTATTTGCGCACATTTTGTCCAAGAGCTCTGATTCACTCCTGCTCTCGTCTCTAGCACTACTATTGGTCTCATGCAGTGAAGTTATTATTTTTCTCTCAACGCTCAAACAGACTACTCAAAAAGATGTTTTACGATAAAGGCAACCTGTTCGAAAGTTCACATTTTGTCACACCAGGGAGATCAAAATCTGCTGCTGGGTAACATTCAATATCGCATTGCTCCACCCAAGCAATGTAACGCGTTACTATGTGATTGGAGCCTTCTTGGCATGCTGTCCATCACGATTAGGTTGATTCTTGCCTATTGCGGAAGTTGCTTGTGTCGTGAGTGTAGTGTAGCCGTGCATTATCGCCTTGAAAAATGAAGGAATAGCCGAAATATACGGCTGGGCGACAGTTTGACGAAACCTGTTGCGATATTTCACGGACCTCAAATTACCCTCGTTTGCGACACCAGCACAAAACATGACTGGCTCGCCCCCCTGTTCAAACCGTAGGACTGCATGCCTCAGATGCACAGGGGAGATTCAATAACTAAAGATACAAACTGATGTAAAAATGAAACAGTTTTTGAAGAGATTTGTACTTTCATGACTAAACTTAAAGAACTGAGAACAGCTGACCGACCGTCTTTTGAGATGCACATGGTGCCGTCTTTTGTAATTATTTGGAAGACCATCGTACAAATAACCAGTGCCTACAACTCCGACATGCTAATGAACAAAGCAAAGCCAACAGTGAGAGAAAAACGTAACGGATCTCCAAGAAAAGGTGTGATATTGCTCCACGACAATACTCGCCCTCACATCGCGCAGCTGACCGAAGGAGCCATATTTGGTTCCCTCGGATTTACATCTGTTTGGTCCACTCAACGAGGCATTACGTAGAAATAAGTTCACCAATAACGATAAGATGAAGAATTTTTCGAGGCAAGTCGCTCAAACAATAAAACAAAAACTTTGAATTATCTATTAAAAGCTAGTTCATCGTTGGGACAAGTATATTAATGCTCGTGAGGATTTAGCCGAGAAGTAGTAAAAGTCCCATTTTTAGAAGTATACAGTTTTTTCTACATCAGTTTGACTCTTTATACTTAGACTCTTCCTTGACATACTGTTTTGCCATGACCGTTAGGGGTTTGACCAATCCTAGCTGTCGTCGGTGAAGAGAACACGATACCATTGATACGGATTTCATCCCCGACGTTCTCGTGTCCTCCTGCTTCGCACACGGTGATAGGGAACTTATAACGTTCGTAATGAAATTCTGGAGACCGATTGATCGTGACCAGACTTTTGTGAGCTGTCGGTATTGAGACAACGCTTCAAGTTGTCCAGAGAACATGCGCAGCCTTCTCAGCTCCATCGATCGAACAAACCAGTTACAAGTTGCGCCATATGCTACCGAGCATGTTCTGCAAAATGGCGGGTAGACCCTGCAGAAAGCGTCGCCGCTTCTTTCCCTGAGCTGCTCGCAGCTGGATCCCAACGGCCTCGTATCACTAGCAGTCGAGATGACAGGCATCTTATCCGCATGCCTGTAACGGATCGTGCAGCCACGACTCGATCCCTGAGTCAACAGATGGAGACGTTTGCAAGACAACAACCATCTGCACGAACAGTTCGACGACGTTTGCAGCAGCATGGACTATCAGCTCGGAGACCATGGCTACGGTTACCCTTCACGCTGCATCACAGACAGCAGCGCCTGCGATGGTGTACTCAACGACGAACCTGGGTGCACGAATGGCAAAACGTCATTTTTTCGAATGAATCTAGGTTCTGTTTACAGCATCATGATGGTCGCATCCGTGTTTGGCGACATCGCGGTGAACGCACATTGGAAGCGTGTATTCGTCATCGCCATACTGGCGTATCACCCGGCGTGATGGTATAGGGTGCCATTGGTTACACGTCTCGGTTACCTCTTGTTCGCCTTGACGGCACTTTGAACAGTGGACGTTACATTTCAGTTGTGTTAGGACCCGTGGCTCTACCCTTCATTCGATCCCTGCGAAACCCTACATTTCAGCAGGATAATGGACGACCGCATGTTGCAGGTCTTGTACGGGCCTTTCTGGATACAGAAAATGTTCGACTGCTGCCCTGGCCAGCACATTCTCCAGATCTCTCACCAATTGAAAACGTCTGGTCAATGGCGGTCGAGCAACTGGCTCGTCACAATACGCCAGTCACTACTCTTGATGAACTGTGGTATCGTGTTAAAGCTGCATGGGTAGCTGTACCTGTATACGGCATCCAAGCTCTGTTTGACTCAATGCCCAGGCGTATCAAGGCCGTTATTACGACCAGAGGTGGCTGTTCTGGCTACTGATTTCTCAAGAGCTATGTACCCAAATTGCGTGAAAATGTAATCACATGTCAGTTATAGTATAATATATTTGTCCAATGAATATCCGTTTATCATCGGCATTTCTTCTTGGTATAGCAATTTTAATGGCCAGTAGTGTACCAACGCTCGTACGTTGCTAAGTATTCTGTTGCAATACACCTTGCAGACAATTCATGAATCAAAACTAACCTGATAGCACTTGTTGCACTTGGAAGCACAAAACAAGGAAAATCACAGGCGAGACAATAGCGAGGGCGGCCATCGTCATCAGCGGTCCTCAGGTGCGGCCGAGACACTGGGTAAGTCGTACGCCACGCGTGTTTCTTTTATGGACGGTGATGGTTATCTGCGGCGGAAAAAGAGTCTGTTGCCACACCAGCCGAATTCGTAAAGCTCCGGGAACTAGTGATACGACACAGGCGAAACAACATCTGTTGCAAAATGTGACGCGCGTCACTTACGACCAATCCAAAATTATCGGGAGATAAAATTGCAGTGCTTCATTGTTCACAGCCTTTTTTCCTCAACTGCAGCCCAGTGTGTTGGGACGCAAATATATAGGATGCATAACATAACGTGCGCTATCTCTTTCAAAGGCGTTGTTTGTACGTCCTTGACGAGTAACATGTGTCATCTTCAACAGTCAAGTGAAGTCAACAGATGATCAAAACGAATTAATAAATTAATGACGCAACATATTCGCATTTTGCAAAAAGTAGCAGTAGAGGCTTAACATTACGTAGCCTGCGGTCCTAACGTGAGCGCTAAAGGATTGTCGTTGACAAAACTAAAATTTCAACGGCGCGCTTTAGATTTTTTAGTTTTGCTTATACTTTAACACCATTTCCAAATTTCTGTTTGGTTTCGTTTAGTGGGTGTGCATTGTACAGTGTGCTCAATGGATGTGAGATGGTGCTTCTAATACAAAAATAAATGGATAAACAGAAATTTAGTTTCACGTGGTATGCGATGGAAGAGGGAGAAACCACAGAGGCCGCCTTACAAACTTTGGAAGGATCCATCTTCGATGCAACGCGTAGTTTTAAAATGGATAAGGAGTCATGCGACATATCAAACAAATAGAGAATTGTGCGAGAAAGATAATCTGTCTGTTTGATATGTCAGCATGATCTGCTTTCCGTTTTAAAATTAAGAGTGGCATCAAGATGGTGGCTTCCCTCAATGGCCATCACACTGGTACCGTGGCGTCACAGGTTATCCCCATCTCCCGTCTCACACTGCTTGGCTTTAAATTTATGTTTATCCATCTGGTTTTGTTTCAGAATCGTGGTTCTCCACCTATGAACAACCCCGTATAGGCCGACCAGCGTGAGGGACGGGCTACAAACTAGTCTCACTCCTTCGTCAACTATTGACTCGATTCTACGTCCTCCAACTGTTATAACTACAGTTTGGCATATGTACAAGTCGTGGAACACCTTTCGCTCCCAATATTTTATCCCTGTTACCTGCAGAATTTCAGTGAGTGAATTCCATTCAACACTGTCAACGGCTATTACTAAATCTAAATGTAGCTTTTCCTTTTTTACGGTTAGCCTTCCAAGATGGATGTTAGGGTCAAGATTGCCTCGTGTGTTCCTATATTTCTCCAGACTTTCCATTCTTCTGTAAGTATTTTGCAATGATGACCTATTATACTGATGGTTTGCTATTAATTATACCTGCCTCTTTTAGAAATGGAATTATTAGATTTTTCTTGAAGACAGAAGGTGTGTCACCAGTTTCATGAATCCTTCTTACAATGTGGAATACTTTTATCATGGCTGATTCTCCGACAGATAATTTTGAGGAAATGTTGTCTACTCCAGGTCTTTCAGCGCTGTGTCAAATTCTTCTCACAATATCATATTTCTCATCTCATCGTCATTTACTTTCTTTTCGCTTTCCATAATATTGTCTTAAAGTTTTCCTTTACATTGCATTCCATATATCAGTCTGCAGTTCGTTGCTTGGTACAGGTGAGCTGTTTTTATTCATACAGCAGTTTCCTGTTCATCCAAAGGTTTGTTTAAATTTGCTACATGTGTGGCATATATGTTTACCTTACACATGTATGCTTTTACAGCTATCATGTATTCACCACAATTATCTACCATCGTGAATCTTTTTATCTCTGATGATATTTTTTCCCCAACATTTAGATACAACACGTGTCCTAAATTTTGTTCATAACTTAAAAACTAGCTGTCATGTATTGTTTCAAGTTGCAACCATCTTTTGTGTTCTTATTACTTCGTTATTAATTCACTGTTTCCCCGTCTTCATTTATAGTCTACTATTATTTTCAGGTTGAAACACGGAAGAACTGAAAAATCGCTGATTGAGATTGAATGTGAACTCCAGTCTATACATGATACAGACAGTGATGCTGATTCTGAAGTCGACACTTGCCATGAATCATGCAGTCATAAAGGGTGAACATTAATAAAACCAATAAACTGCGAGGAGATTAGATTAGATTAGTTTTTCGTTCCATAGATCCGTGCTGAGGAGATCCTCGTGGATGTGGAACATGCCAATTTTTTTTAAGCTGAAATAACAATACTGATAGTATGAATATATACATCATTTGTTTCTATTAAAAAATTCGTCTATGGAGTAGAAGGAGTTGGCCACTAGTAAGTCTTTCAGGCTCCTTTTAAACTGATCTTTATTTGTAACTAAATTTTTTGTGTTTGCTGGCAAATTATTGAAGATGAGTGTTCCTGAGTAGTGGACCCCTTTTGAACTAAAGTAAGTGCTTTTAAGTCTTTGTGCAGATAGTTTCTGTTCCTGGTATTGTATGTATGAACTGAGCTGTTTGTTGGAAAAAGAGATATATATTATTAAGGACAAATTTCATTAATGACTAAATATACTGTGAGGCAGTAGTTAGTATACCCAGTTTTTGAAGAGGTTTCTACAGGTCGTCCGTGAATTTACTCCACAGATAATACGTATTACACGCTTTTGGACTCTGAAAACTTTTGTTTGACTTGAAGAGTTACCCCAAAATATTATACCATATGACATTACGGAATGAAAGTAGGCAAAGTATGCAAGCTTTTTCATTTTTATGTCGCCTATGTCAGCTAACATTCGAATTGCAAATACAGATTTGTTAAGGCGTTTCTGCAGTTCTGTGGTGTGCTCCTCCCAACTGAATTTATTATCAAGTTGTAATCCCAGGAATTTAGGACTGTCAACCTCTTCTATCTACTCATCTTCATACTTCATGCATATGCTGGGTGGAAACCTCTTATAGGTTCTGAATTGCATGTAGTGAGTCTTTTCGAAGTTTAATGTCAGTGAGTTGGCTTTAAACCATTTATTAATGTCCATGAAAATATCATTAGCAGATCTTTCTGGAACTACACTCGACATACTATTTATTGCAATACTTGTGTCATCTGCAAACAAAAGTAACTCTGCTTCTGGCAGTGTAACTGATAAGAGATCATTAATGTACACAAGAAAAAGCAATGGTCGTAAGATGGATCCTTGTGGGACACCACATATAATTTCTTCCCACTCTGATGATGACTGATGACTTAATTCACTAGTCCCTTGCACTGACACCCTTTGTTTCCTGTTACCGAGCTATGACTGAAACCATTATGCAGCACTGCCTGTGACACCATAGAATTCTAACTTATTTAAAAGGATGTTGTGGTTCACACAATCAAATGCCTTTGACAAATCACAGAAAATACCTGCTGCTTATAATTTGTTATTTAATGAATTAAGTACATTTTCACTGTAGGTGTAAATAGCCTTCTCGATATTAGAACCCTTCAGAAATCCAAACTCTGTTCTTGATAATATGTTATTTCTGGTCAGATGGTTGAGAAACTGCCTGCACATTACTTTTTCAAAAAAATTTGAGAATGCTGGTAAAAGTGAAATCGGTCTGTAGTTTGATGGTATCTTGCTGACTGAAAATGGAGATGAAAAGGTCCTATGAACATGTGTCCAGAAATGCATCATTGTCACAACAGATGGCGCTGAACAATGAAAGTTCCTTTGACCACGTGCCACGTCTGTAGCTCACAGATAAGAATTATTCAAATTGATGATGTCAGTTCTAGTAAAGAGGGCTGACGACAGAAATTCCATAATTGTGATGGTCTCGTGCGAAAACCATCGACAGAATCTTCCCATAGAGGGAAATTCGCTGACGATAATCCTTGCACTCGTTGCAGGTGATATGGATGCAAGTAGCAGCGATTGTCATACAGGATACGCCTAATCGTACACCGTGTTAGCGTGCCGCTTGCCTGGAGCTTGTACTAGGGTCGTCTCAATATCCTGGACAATCTGGTCCTCCAGATGTAGTGTACGCACAGCCCGCCACCTCCCTGTCAGAAAGGACACAAAAAGGGCGTGAAATGTTGTGTGATGTGGTTGGTATCTGTGAGGGTACTTGTTTTGGTGCAATCGTGCTACCTTGCAACCGTTTCCACCATCTTGGCCGTACAGAAGCACCATCTCGGCTTGTTCCCAACATGAATACCGGACTATTCTGATGCTTTCCAATACGCTACGTCAATCACACAGCCTTCAACATAAAAGGAACACACGGCTCGTGGTCAGAGGAACTTTCAATCGTTAGCGCCATCTACCGTGACAACGACGCACTTCCAGACACCAGTTCATAACTTTTTTTCCTCTACATCTACATGGTTACTCTGCAATTCACACTTAAGTGGCTGGCAGAGGGTTCATCGAACCATTTTGTACTACTTCTCTACCATTCCACTCTCGAATGGTGCGTGGGAAAAAGGAACACCTAAATCTTTCCGTTCGAGCTCTGGTTTCTCTTATTTTATGATTATGATCATTTCTCCCTACGTAGGTAGGTGCCAAAAAAATATTTTCGCATTCGCAAGGGAAAGTTGGTGATTGAAATTTCGCAAAAAGATCTCGTCGCAAAGAAAACCGCCTTTGTTTCAGTGACTGTCACCCCAAATTGCGTACCATATCAGTGACACTCTCACCCCTATTGCAGGATAACACAAAACGGGCTGCCCTTCTTTGCACTTTTTCGATATCCTCCGTCAGTCCTACCTGGTAAAGATCCCATGCCGCGCAGCGATATTCCAGCCGAGGGCGAACAAGTGTAATGTAGACTGTCTCTTTAGTGGGTTTGTCTTATCTTCTAAGTGTTCTGCCAACAAAGCGCAGTCTTTGTGCCGGCCGGAGTGGTCGTGCGGTTCTAGGCGCTACAGTCTGGAGCCGAGCGACTGCTACGATCGCAGGTTCGAATCCTGCCTCGGGCGTGGATGTGTGTGATGTCCTTAGGTTAGTTAGGTTTAATTAGTTCTAAGTTCTAGGCGACTGATGACCTGAGAAGTTAAGTCGCATAGTGCTCAGAGCCAGAGAGTAGTCTTTGTTTCGCCTTCCCCACAATATTATCCATGTGGTATTTCCAATTTAAGTTGCTCGTAATTCTAATTCGTAGGTATTTAGTCGAACTGACACCCCTTAGATACGTGCGTATACCCAAAATTTATCGGATTTCTTTTAGTACCCATGTAGATGACCTCCCATTTTTCTTTGTTTAGCGGCAATTGCCACTTTTCACACCATACACAAATTCTCTCTAGATCACTTTGTAATTGGAATTGATCGTCTGATGATTTTACTAGACGGTAAATTACAGCGTCATCTGCTAACAATCTAAGGGGGCTGATCAGATTATCACCTAGATCATTTATGTAAATGAGGAACAGCAGAGGTCCTATGACACTACCTTGCGGAACACCAGATATCACTTCTGTTCTACTCAATGATTTACCGTCTATCTCTAAAAACTGTGACCTCTCTGAAAGGAAATCACGAATCCAGTCACACAACTGAGACAATACTCCATATGCACGCAATTTGATTAATAGTCGCTTGTGAGGAAATCTAGGAATATGGAATCGATCCGAGATCCCTTGTCGACAGCACTCATTACTTCATGGGAACAAAGAGCTAGCTGTGTTGCACAAGAATGCTATTTTCTGAATCCGTGTTGGTTATGTATCAATAAGTCATTTTCTTCAAGGTGATCCATAATGTATAGTATATGCTCCAAAATCCTACTGCAAATTGAGGTCAGTGATATGGGTCTGTAATTCAATGGATTACTGCTATTTCCTTTCTTTAATATTGCTGTGACCGGTGCTACTTTCCAGTCCTTAGGAACACACCTTTCGTCAAATGAGCGGTTGTATATGATTGCTAAGAAAGGCGCTATTGTGTCTGCATACTCTGAAAGGAACCTGATTGGTGTACCATCTGGGTCGGAGGACTTGACTTTCTTAAGTGATTTGAGTTGTTTCGCAAAACCTAAGATATCTACTTTTATGTCACTCATGCTAATAGCTGTTCCGGTTTCGAATTCTGGAATATTTATTTCGTCTTCTTTCGTTAAGGAATTTCGGGAAACTGTATTTAGTAACTCCGCTTTAGTGACACCATCATCGGTAACATTTCCATCGCTATCGCGCAGTGACGGTACTGGCTGTCTTTTTGCCTCCATTTCCAGTCAGTGATCCGTCTCTGCATTTTGTCGGTTTTATTAAAGTTCACCCTGCACAAGAAGAGGCCACCGAAGAAACGTCAATCTGTTGCCACTAGATAATGTCCCAGGCTGTCTCGGCCGAAAGCTGGTGGGAGTTCAACTCCCTGACGTGGCAGGAAACACGAGAAAGTTTTATTTATTTATACTGTTCCATAATTATGCATCAGTAAATTATGTAGAAATTACAGTTCCCTTCAAACTAGTTGCACTGCATTCGACTCTCTTTCACTAAATTATACTTTGGCAAGAGGTATATACAACCGCGTATTTGCAAATACGAGGCGTATTTGGAAAGTAAGGTCCGATTAGGTGCGAAATGGGAACCACTGTGAAACTGCGATGAAATTTTGCACAGATGTATTGGGCAGGTTCGTTAGTGTGCCTGTCGATCGCTTACGTCGCTCTTTCCGGGTGAAAGTGCAAAATAATCACGTATAAATGCCTAAAACAAAAGTGTCTCCCGCCAAATATGTGGACATGGTGAGAGATTTCGCCTGAAGCTATGCAGTCCACATAACATAGATGTCATGCGTTTCTTTCTTCAAGACAATTTTCAGCCGCATTCTGGAGGGGCAATGAAGACGCTCCTGCAGCACTTCCGATGGGAAGTGTTTGATCACCCTCAATACAGCCCTCAATTGGCTCCCTCCGTTGTTTATCTCTGCTCAAAAGAACCTCTGGCTACGAAGACAACATTTTGGCACAAACAACGAAAGGCAGACCAGCTTAGAGAATTGGAGGAAAGCACAGGCGGCTGCTTTCTGTGACGAAGGAGCTGGAAAGTGTGTACAACGCCACGACAAATGTCTATGTCGGAGCGGCGACTATTTAGAGAGGTAGCTGGGACGTGTGGTTAACTGTTGCGAATAAAAATTTCGATTTTCACTGTAGTTTTCATTTCAGGACCGTTTAACCAGTTGTAAATAAAAACCCAAAATTTCCTCCTAACTTTTTTTTCTTAAATCATTTATACCACAAAGGAAATTAATCATGACGCTTCTTGTGTAATTCAACTAATTAATTCTGTCCTGCAACAAAAAATCACCTTGTCTGAAGCAGAGAAACTTGGAAATGCTGTAAACTGTTCTACCTGGCCGTAATTTTTTTTATTCGTTGATTCACAATCAAAAGCTCTTCTTTTCATCCTGGTAAGTTCTCACTCATTGTCGATTTCTTCAGTACCCGCTCAAGCATCAAAAAAATATTTTTCAAACTCCAAAACTTTCCTGAATACCTCTAAATTTTCATCTGTCAAATGGTTCAAATGGCTCTGAGCACTATGGGCCTTAACATCTGAGGTCATCAGTTCCCTAGAACTTAGAACTACTTAAACCTAACTAACCTAAGGACATCACACACATCCATGCCCGAGGCAGGATTCGAACCTGCGACCGTAGCGGTCGTGCGGTTCCAGACTGATGTGCCTTGAACCGCTCGGCCACAACGGCCGGCTTTCTTCTGTCATTTTCACGTCATTTACGACTTCCTGAACAGCACAACGCCTCTCTTGTTGAATGTTGCTGGTGAGTTTAGTATAAAATATTATGCAGAACCGTATAAGGAGAACGATAACAATCTTCAAAGAATCAATATCCTTAAACATACTTTTGACTTCTGTATTTAGCGCATTGCTGTACGAATTTCTAAGGGCCAAATCTTTTTGCCGTCTTATACATAACATCATACACGTATCTAATATGAGTAGGGTTGTCTATCCAGTTCGATCACTGTATATTACTCTAAAGCTTTAAGCCAGTGATGTTACAAATAATTATACATTTTAAAAAAGTGGTATAAGCTTACTGCAATGGAAAACGGAAGGTGAAGCTGAAGACAGATTAAGAGAGGACCAGATTGGCTTTAGGAGAAGTAGACGCAATAGAAGAGTACTTTGAACACTGCGGTTAATAGCAGAGGGATTATTTTTAAAATAAAGTAGAAATGTACACTGCGTTCGTTGATCTGGAGAAGACTTTTGATAACGGAGTGTGGAATAGAAGTGTTCCATTGCTAGGCAGTGACGTGTTATCTGTAGGGAGACAGATGGTCTGTTCGCTTTTTGAGTGACAGACTGGTATAGTCGGGGCTGACTGAGTGAGACAAGAAGCCTTAAGAGACAGAGGGATGGAAGGTCGCTCGTATTTTATTGCTGTAATTAATTCGTATGCTGACGAGGCAAAGAGCAAAGTACTCGCAGCTGACAACTTCAGTTTAGGGATTGTCTGCTACGAAAAATAAACAGAAACAGAAAAAAGAAACAGGATGATACAGTTCGCTGATGACAAATTAGTAGCCGCCGAAAGCGATCAGGAAATGAATCCAGTCCTTTGAGAAAAAGAGCGAGCGTGAGCTGAAGGCTACAGCCCTCACACAAAGAATAATGTGGTGCTGAATGACTAAATGTTAAACTCGCAAGTGAAGCTCCTGAATATTTATATGAGTTCAAAACAGATAAAGAAGGAAAGGTGCAAGAAAGATACAACAGCAAGGACTGCCCAAGGAAAAGGGACTCACCAGTAAAAGCAAAAAGTTGTTTGGACCACACCTTGGTTCACACACTTGCTTACTTCCGTTCCGTATAACTGGATAAAAAACTAACAGGGACTGCAGACTACTCAGACAGGTAACATGAAGGTAGTCCGAAAGAGTTACCTGTTGTGTTCATTCCACTTGCTTACACCTCGGCATTAACCAGCTATAAAATTGTCACCTGACAACGGTAACTAGCAATATGGAGATACTTTAACAAAATTATTTAAACGCTCGATCTGACAAAAGGTCTGTGTATTATCTGTTCTTTTGGCCAAAACAGTTTACTCTTACCATCTGGCACTATTCAGGTCCGAAAAGCCTACCAAACTCCCAGATTTACTGTACTTAACAAATATCGGGCGCTTTATTGATAAATTTGCTCGCCTCATAAAGTGGAAAATCTAATGCTCCACTCGTTGCGCGGAATTTAATTACAAGCGGCACTCAAAGTCGCTAATACCGAAAGATCTAAGGTAATAACGCCAAATAGTCTCTCAAGTCGTTCACAAATGGAGACGGAATATTAACATAGCCTCGTTCGTCATACGAAAATTCAGGTGGTGCTCTCCGGCCCTGTGTTAGAGTAAGGAAGGAAGGAAGATTAGGTTTAACGCCCCATCGACATCGAGGTCGTTATAGACGGAGCACCTTTGTGGTACACACCCGGCTTACCGCAGTTGCAGCTTCAGTCTGGTCTGCTCGCATCATCTGACCGCAGCAGACAGTGTTCACTGCCTACGACGGTACTGCTTTTGTGACTCGCTACTGATTACTTTGTGAACACACGACTTTTCGCAGCTACCGCTTCCATCTGCTCAAGAAGGAAACTGGAGCGGCATCAAACCTGATGTTATTCCCAAGTGGGGATCTACTTTAGTGCCTTTTTTTCATAAAAGAGGATGTTCCTAAACACACTGACAAAATTTGTGGTATATATTTAAATAACAAAACAATTTGTAGCCCTTCTCCTCTGAACTAGGTGCCTCCAAACCTCTTTACCATACAGAATTACCATTATTATCTTGCAAACTGTTACATATTCCTGAACTTGTAAGTGAAGGACGGTCCTGAATTTTGTAATCGTTAGCTTCTCTCTAAGAGGTTGATAAACGGCAACGTTTTCACTTTTTGTGTCAAATTTTACATTTTCTGTAAAAAGTCGAAAAATAGTAGAAATACCGCAACAGGGACTTCAGGATGCTGATATAACATATACTGAAGCGCCAAAGAAACTGATACAAGCGTACGAATTCAAATACAGACATATGTAAACAGGCAGAATACGGCGCTGCGGTCTGCAACGTCTGCATAAGACAACAAGCGTATTTCGCAGTTCTTAGATCGGTTACTTTTGGTGCACTGGCAGGTTATCAAGATTTAAGTGAGTTTGAACGTGGTGTTATAGTCGGCACACGCGAGTTAGTGATAAAAAAGTAGGGATTTTCCCGTACGACCATTTAACGAGTGTACCATCATTATCAGGAACCCGGTAAAACATCAAATCTCCGACATCGCTGCAGCCGGAAAAAGATCCTGTAAGAACGGGACCAACGATGACTGAAGAGAATCGTTCAACGCGACAGAAGTTCAACCCTTCCGCAAATTCTGCACATTTCATTGCTGGGCCATCAACAAGTGTCAGCGTGCGAAACATTCAACGAAACATCGTATGGGCTTTCGGAGCCGAAGGCCAACTCGTGTACACTTGATGACTGCACGACACAAAGCTTTACGCCTCGCCTGGGCCCGTCAGCACCGACATTGGACTGTTGATGACTAGAAACACGTTACCTGGTCGGACGAGTCTCGTTTCAAGTTGTATCGAGCGGATGGACGTGTACGGGTATGGAGGCAACCTCATGAATCCATTGACCCCGCATGTCAGCTGGGAACTGTTAAAATTGGTGGAGGCTCTGTAATAGTGTGGTGTGTGTGCAGTTGGAGTGATATGAGACCCCCGACACGTCTAGATAGGACTCTGACAGGTAACACATACGTAAGGATCCTCTCTAATCACCTGCATCCACTCATATCCATTTCCGACGGACTTGGCCAATTCCAGCAGAACAATGTGACACTCAAGACGTCCAGAATTGCTACAGAGTTGCTCCAGGCACACTCTTCTGAGTTTTAACACTTCCACTGACCATCAAACTCCCCATACATGAACATTATTGAGCGTCTCTGGGATGCCTCGCAATGTGTTGTTCAGAAGAGACCTCTACCCCACTGTACTCTTTCGGATTTATGGACAACCCTGCAGGATTCATGGTGTCAGTTACCTCCTGCGGAAATCGAGCGCCTAAGAAACCCTTGAAACGTGATGTTATAGGAGACTGTTGAAGGTCAGGTGGAGTGACCGAATAAGGAATGAAGAAGTCCTGCAAACGAATGAACGTGGAACAAATCCTTCAAACGGAAGAGGATGAATCCAAGAGAGAGCACGGTTGGGCTCGTATTAATACATGTGTCATTGGTTTAAAGTGCAACTGGGTGGATGTTAAAAAGCCATGTATGAGGATATAACGACCGCTTTCGCAAAAGAGGGTGGCTGGGAAGCGGCAAGACTGTGCAAATGCGCCAGACCACCTTCACGACTATTGACTGCATCAACAACGATACACTGGCGCTTTGATACAGACTACCGTAACGGAGAATTTGGGACACTATATAAAGAGACGCTGAACAATGTCAAAAAGGCTGTCACTTCTATGAAGCATCAATCTTCTCGCGAGTTCAAATTTGAAGGCTGGAACGGTATAAAATCCACAGCTGTTTATATGAGAGTCATCCAGAATATAAGTCATCTTATTTCTTTCATTTCTGTTTTTATATTTCTTTTAGGTTAACTTATTTAACCGGACATACAGTGCACGCGCATGACGTAACAATCATATGACGGCCGACAAGTCTCGAGTGTTGTCGGTAGCGCTGCAACAGGGCTAAAAATGTCGACTCTTACTCTTTCTCCCGCCAACTGCAATGTTAGGTCTGTGATCAAGTTCCTCGGTCCACAAAACTTTGCGGCTATCGAAATTCACCGCTAGCTGTGCCAGGGCCGAAAATCATGAACAAGTAGACATTTGTGTCACTGACTGAGACAGTTTTCCGGAGGTCGTCAAAGTGACGAAGGGATGGCCATGGACGACCGTGCCTCAGCCATTACGACCTAGTGGAGAACTTAGCTGCCACTTTTCGTAGATATCCCGATCCTTTCTGCTTGAAATTGTCGCTAAGTAGCTGCTGTTCAAGTACCGGCAAGTGTGTACTGCGCTGGTTCATTCCCAAGGGGCAGACAATATCAAATCTGGAATACAAAAGGTGATCCCACGACGTGTAAAGTACACGGTTAAATTTCGAGCGGAACGCGCCGAAACAGCGTTCCGGCGTCTCCCTGGGAATTTTTTCTGATCTCACTGGAACAATTCGGCACAGGACATTTGAAATAATACATGTGTATTAAATCGCGTCGTAAATATAATTTGCCGCTACGATGGCACCAGTGAACGTGACAATGGGTAAACAACGTGACGCGATTCGTAGGGGCGTGGGGCGAGGTACTGGAAATGGAAATGAGCGTTTGGCGTCATTGGCCGGGAGGCCCCTTGCGGGGCAGGTCCGGCCGCCTTGGTACAGGTCTTATTACACTCGACGCCACATTGGGCGACCAGGGGGCAGGTTGGGGATGAAATGATGATGAAGGCAACACAGCACCCAGTCCCTGAGCGGAGAAAAACTCCGACTCAGCCGGAAGTCGAACCCGGAACTGTAAGACGGCAATCCGTCAGGATGACCACTCAGTTATCGGGGGCGTTTGACCTTCGTTCCGAAGTTCTGATCGGTACGTATCTGTACTGAACGTTGCGGCTGACAGAAGTTGAAAATACGTCAAGCAACAAAGACTACCGAATTGTGGCGATATGTATCGAGAAGAACCAAGAAACAAGGTGACACTACTTCGGGAACAGATGGCAGCACCTGTTGTTTATATTAAATGTTGTATATTTATTGTTTTGATTATAAAAAATTATTTCCCACAATAGGTTTTACCACAGATTAAAAAAATCGTGACCTGTGATTTTTATCACTGTGAGGAGGTCGGCGGGGCGTTGGTTGTGTGACTGAAGAGGTGCATCCCAGGACCCGAAATTTTGGATATTAAGCACTGGAGAACTGTATCAATGCTGGTGATAATCATATAGAAAGAAAGCTCAAACGTTGCTGGATCTGTTGCCAATGATGTTTTTTCATGTAACTAAGTTTTCGTTTCTTCAAAAAAAAAAAATGGAAAAACTTAATTGCTAGATGACCCTCAAATCTACAAAGAATTTTGCAGTGCGCTGTACTTTCCCTCTGTTGCCCTCCCATTACTATCTTCGTCCGCACAGATTTTCACTTAGCAAAGGCATTAATCCTGTGGTTATTTTGTGTGTCATTAGCTATGGATACTAGTACAGTTCCGCTGAGAGGTACAAACGGCAACAAATGTCCTCTTACTATCACACGAAATCCATCACATTTCCTTCCTGACTGACCAGTTTTTTTATAGATGATCATTTCAATATTCATTTACCTATTATAGTGTGGCCTGTTACCTGCAGTTTTAACGCAAGCTGTATTCTTATCGACCGTATCGATAAACTGAATGAGCATTTTCATTTCCTCGAAAAGATTAACAAGCTGGGCTTTAAGGAATAACCGAAACAAATATTTCACTATATGCGCTGAGGAAACGATTTTTCCCTTATCTTTTCGTTATGATACCTTCGCAATATTTACGATAGTGACAGCGGCATTATCGTATACTCTTCCTTGAAATTTGCCCAACGAAGTTTCGCGAGAATATCGTCGCCTTTCTTGCAAAAATTCCTATTTGACTTCCACGAGTACCTCAGTTTCACTTTCTTACGAGTTACACTGACCTTTTTCCATTTTAGCAATTTCAATTGCTGTCATGTCTACTTCATATAGACTCGGAAGCTGAAGCAATACTCTACAACCGATTGCATTAGAGCTATGTATGCGATTGCCTTCACAGCTGAGCTGCACTTAACCACAACTCTTTCAGCCCACAGTTGTAAGACAACTGTCGGATTCGGGAAGACGACAATTCAAAAATCCCTCCAGCCGTTTGGAATTAGATCTTCCATGGTTTTCCTACATCGTCTAAAGCAAATTCCGTGGTGGAAACCCTCTGAAAAGGACATGGCCGATTTTCTTGCCCATCCAATTCGAGGTCATATTCCGTCTCTAATCAGTTGGTCGTTGACAGGGCTTTAAACATTACTGTTCATATTATACCACTTTTTATAGTTACCGTAAATATTTAAACGATATCAGGTGTTCCAGGAAGTTCTCTCTCTTTGTTAGAGGCGTTTTCTTGCACTCGTCTACATTTAAAGAGGACTATCATTCGTTATATCAAAATGAAGTTTTGTCCAATGCTTTCAGCATTTCCTTATGGCAACTCTACTTTCCTGGTGAATCCGGCAAAGCCACTAACCCTGTCTGATAAATGAGTTATGTGTTACTTTTTTGTTTCTGCTGAACTTTTGGCGTTCATTGTAACGTACTAGGTTCTATTACTCAAAAATTCTTCGAGCCAATCTGCGGATCATTGGTTACTGGTCGACTACATGATACTGTGTTCAACGCGTTTCTACATCTCTTCTCCATGATTACTCTGCAATGCGCAATTAAGTGCCTGGCAGAGGGTTCATCGAACCACCTGCAAACTATCTTTCTACCGTTCCACTCTTGAACAGCGGGCGGAAAACAAACACTTAAATATTTCTGTGCGAGCTCTGATTTCTCTTATTTTATTATGATCGTTCCTCTCTATGTAGACGGGCGCCAACAAAATATTTTCACACTTTGAGGAGGAAGTTGGTGATTGGAACTTCATGAGAAGATCCTGCCGCAACGAAAAACGTCTTTGTTTTAACAACTGCCATCTCAGTTCACGTAGTCCCGGTGATACTATCTGATACAGAGCCGACATCGCAATAGCCGTCAATACTATTTCTTTGAATTTAAACCACATCTGGTCCATGCTTAGATGTTCAGAGTGGAAGGAATGGAGACTGTCTCTTATGACGACTTGAAGCGAATTTGTATCTGCTTTTTTAAACACATGTATTTTGCGTTTATTTTTGGTGGATTTCGATGTTTCGGTATTCAGTATCGCTACATCAACCTTGTGGTCACTGATCCCTTTATCCGTCAAGTTGTGCCACATTTGCTCAGGATTATTTGTTGCTAAGACGCGATGTATGTTTCCGCAACCATTTACATTTCGAGTGGGCTTCTGAACTAATTTGTTCAAAATTACTTTCTGAGAAGGCATTTAGGACAATTTCAGACGACATTTTATGCCTACCTCCAACTATAAACATGTATTTTCGCCAGCACATTGAGGAAAGATTCAAGTCAACACCAACTTTTACTGCATGAGTGGGTACCTATTTGAAATGAGACTCAAGTTTTCTTTGAACGGTTGAGCAACTGTATCATCTGCAACGGGGCGTCGGTTGTCAAGTATAGATTCTATCCATACTAACTCACAGCAACTATCTACTACGATTTCACTACAGGTAAACTACTACCGAAAGCAATAAACAATCCACCATCAACTGTATTTAATTTACTAGGGTTGCCAAGAAAGTAATGAACCGCATTTTTTCTCTCAGCCGAAAAGAAGGCTACGAATGCGAAACGTTACCTATGTTGTATTTCAAGTCTCCCGAGTGAGCGAGCCAAGTTTCCCTCACTTCCGACAGAAAGCTTAGCTGCAGTACAGTTTCAAACTGGCGTCTGTAGTTGCTGTGCATTACAAGCAACGTGCCGTCCTTGGAAAGAAACTGTGTGGAATATTCACAAACGCTTGTGCACAGTCTATGGAGCATCTGCTGTCGACAGAAGTACAGTCAGTCGGTGGGCACGGAGGGTGAGGTGATCAGAAGGCGGTTTGGAGGAGTCCACGTTTTGCAGCGGTCGGGGGGACCGTCCACGGCTGTCACACCTGACACGTTGCAGCGAGCTGATGTTGTCATCGGCGAGTAAAGACGCGTTATGACTCGGCAGTCGGCGCTGCATCTACAATCAGCAGAGGAAGTATGGATGCAATTATCCGCACTCTTCAATATTCAAAAGTGTGTGCAAGATGGATGCCACGGTGTCTAAAAAATCGCACAGAAAAAACGTTTGTCTTGATTTGTGGGAACGTTTTGAAGCTGAAGTGGAGGTCTTCTTGTCCCAGATTGTGACAGGTGATCAAGCCAGTGTTCAACATTTTGAGCCCGAAACAAAACGACAGTCGATGGAGGCGCCATTCCCACACCCCCACAGAAGAAAAGATTCAAAGCAACTGCTTCCGCCAGTAAAGTCATCATCGTGTTCCGGGACTATGAAGGTGTGATTCTCATCGATGTGATGCCAAGGGGTGGAACCATTAATTCAGAAGCATAAGTGAACACATTAACAAAACTCAAGACGTGCTTGCGGTGACTTCGGCGCCACAGCAACCCAGGAGATGTTAAGCTGCAACACGATAACGCTCAGCCCCACAGAAGTCTGAGGACTGCGGAACACACCGCAAGACAGGGTTGGACAGTGTTACCCTATCCACCCTACAATCCTGACCTAGCCCCCTTGGACTTCTACTTATTTGGGCCACTAAAATATTCTATTCGTGAAAGTCATTTTCAGGATAATGAGGAGGTGATTTACACAGCGACGCACTGTCTCCACCACCAGGACAAACACTGGTACTGACGGGCCACACAAGCCCTTGTTTGGCGCTAGAGGAAGGCCACAAAACGGGTGGAGATTACCTGGAAAAAGTAGGTGTGTAGATAGAACACTATTTTTTTATGTGTGTAATCCTCATTATGTTCAATAAAGAATTGTTTAAGAAAAAAATGCGATTTCTGGGCAACTCTCGCACCCTTTCTGACGACAATTACGTCTTTTGTAAAAATTTTGGCTGATCTTATTTCCGGTTTTAGCCAGCTTTCTATAAAGCAGCACTTCGTCTTCAGGCCATAAGTGGCCCATCGGGACCATCCGACCGCCGTGTCATCCTCAGATGAGGATGTGGATAGGAGGGGCGTATGGTGAGCACATCGGTCTCCCGGTCGTTATGATGGTTTTCTTTGACCGGAGCCGCTACTATTCGGTCGAGTAGCTCTTCAATTGGCATCACGAGACTGAGTGCACCACGAAAAATGGCAACACCGCACGGCGGCCCAGATGGTCACCCATCCAAATTCCGGCCATGCTCGACAGCGCTTAACTTCGGTGAACTGACTGGAACCGGTGTATCCACTGCCGCAAGGCCGCTGCCCCAGCTTTCCGTACCTACAACGATTTGAGCTTCAGTGTTTTCTATTAGCACTTGGAGCTCTCGTTCTTTTGCAACACAGCCGCGAAAGTTTACAACTACAATACCGATTGAATCTAGGTCTACTTTCCTGTGTTTGTCCTGCACCCTTTTGGACTGACTCCCTTTCTGTAGCTTCCCGCGACCCTCTAACCTAAGAAACCTCCCAGTCCCCTCCACACAACCCCCACTACTCGTGTAGCCACTTTCTGTGTGTAGTCGACCCTCGACCTCTCAAGCGGAACCCAGAAACCCAACAGCATACGGTGCAAGTCGCGGAACCTCCAGCATAAACGGTCGCAAAACCGTATGAGCCACCCTCCACTCGGCTCTGCACCAAAGGACCACAGTCGGTTTTGTCGACGATGCTACAGATGGCGAGCTCCGCCTTCATCTCGCAAGCAAGACTGGCAGTCTGTACCACTTCAGCTAGTGACCCGAAACCAGAGAGAATCTCTTCCAATCCAAAGTGACACACATCATTAGTTCCGACATGAGCCACCACCTGCAGTTGTCTGCACCCTGTGCTCTTGATGGCATGCAGAAGTACCCAATCCACATCTGGAATGACTCCTCCCAGCAGGCACACGGAGTGCACACTGGATTCCTTCCCTCCTTCGCAGCCATATCCCTATTACATCAGTACTTCGCAAGCCACCTGACGGTGTGTGACAGAAGGTATTTCTGGCACCATTAACCTTTCCCCCTTCCCTTCTTAACTAGCCATGGCGCGTGGAAGGAATGATTGTCCGTAAGGTGCTGTATTAGTCTAATTTCTCGAATTTTCTCGATATGGTCATTTGGCGAGAGATATGTTGTAGGAAGTTATACATTCTCGGTCTCTTCCCAGAACGTACACTCTCGAAATTTCATTGGGAAATTTCTCTGCGATGCAGAAGTCTCTCTTGTACAGCCTGCCACTGGAGTTCGTAGCGCCACTCTCCGTTGGAGCTTGGACTCTCTCTATGGGTGCTATCTAATAGGAATCGCAGACTGATGAACAGCACTCAAGAATCGGTTGGTGGATGAATTACAATTTCATAAATTTCTTCCTATCAATCTCAATCTGGTTTCTGCTTTTCCTACTGTTTATTTTGAGTAATCTTTCCACTTAAGACCACCCGGGTTAGACACTCCTAGATATTTTACGATAGTTACTGTTTCCAGTAATTTGTCATCATTAGTGTGGTTGTACGAGGTGCGAGAATAAAGTAATGAGACTGATTTTCTTTGCAACATGTAGCAGCCCTGCAGGCTTGCGTAGGCACAATATCTTTGACCTTTGTCTATAAGCTGCTTCTAGTCCAAGCGGCACATCGATGCAACTGCTCAGTCTTGAGTTGTGCTGTAATAAGTTAACACGTGTTTGTGTCTCTCGTCACGGAAACAGAACTGCACAATATTTCGCAACGGTATGCCATTTCTTTTTGTGTTAAATTGGGTGAAAACGCGACGACAACTTACGGTAAGCTTCAGAAGGCTTTTGGAGAGGAGGTTACGTCAAGAGCTCAAGTTTTTTGTTGGCATAAAATGCTTAGTGAAGGCAGAACGAATGTTGAAGATGAAGACCGCAGTGGACGACCATGCATGCTTGTGTCTTCTTTGATTCCAAGGTAATTGTTCATAAAGAGTGGGTGCCTCCTGGACGAACAGTTAACCAATACTACGACCATGCATGCTTGTGTCTTCTTTGATTCCAAGGTAATTGTTCATAAAGAGTGGGTGCCACCTGGACGAACAGTTAACCAATACTACTACAAAGAAATTTTAGAAAGACTTCATAAAAGAGTTCTTCGTGTCTGTGTCAACATTGCTGATAATTGGGTTCTGCCTCACGATATTGCGTCATCCCGTACTGCTCTGCCAGTACAGCAATTTTTAACCTCAAAACAAATTTCAGTACTACCACAGCCACCTCATTCACCAGATTTCGCTCCATGCGACTTTTTTTTATTTCCAAGAGTCAAAACGGCGGTCAAGGGACACCATTTTCAAACAATACAAGATGTCCAAAAAGCTGTGACGTGGGTCTTGGAGGATATTACAGAAGAAGAAATGTTACCATCAATGGCAGAAGCGCTGGAAAAAGTGTGTGCAATCAGAAGGGAACTACTTTGAAGGAGACAACACTAAACTTGACTGTAACGGTAAGCAACTTTTTTTCACATCATCTCATTACTTTATTGTCACACCTCGTACATCAGATGATTTCTTTTTCTATCTAAGAGCAATATGTTACATTTATTTAGGTTCAGGATCAACTGCGAGTCCCCGCACCATTCACCAGTCCTCTGCAGGTCGTTCTGCAAATCGGTACTCTCTTCTGGCGTTGCTACCTTCTAATGACGAGCACATCATCTGCGACCAGTCTTCAAGAACTTCATTTATACGCTCATTGCACTTCCTTGGAGTACCACCCAAGTTATCTTCATATGTCTGTCGATTTTGTTCTGTTAAGAGCGACACATTCAGTTCTGTCTGCAATGAAGTGTTCAATACAGTCGCAAACCTGGTTCGATACTGCGTAAGGTCATATATTTCGAAGTGTTCAATGCAGTCGCAAACCTGGTTCGATACTGCGTAAGGTCGTATATTTCTCACTAAAAAGTGAAAGTTCTTTAAATAAATAAAAACATGCTCTGAGTAACCAGAAGTCACCTGTTGGGATTTTTTGTGATCTCTCAAAGGCTTTTGATTGTGCAAATCATGGAATACTTACAGATAAGCTCAAGTACTGTGGTATGAATGGGACAGAGCTCAAATGGTTTAAATCATACCTAATTGGTAGAGTGAAGAAAGTTGAAATAAGCATTTCACATAATATGCAAAAAACTGGTGATTTCTCAAACAGGGGAACAATTAAGAATAGGGTCACGCAAGGTTCGCTCTTGAGTCCTCTGCTGTTCTTGATATATATTAATGACTTGCCATTCTATATTCACGAAGACGCAAAGCTGGTACTTTTTGCCGATGACACAAGTATAGCTATCATACCCAACAGACAAGAATTAACTGGTGAAATTGTCAACGATGTTTTTCAGTAAATCATTAAGTAGTTCTCTGCAAGTAGGCTCTGATTAAACTTTGACAAAACACAGTACATACAATTCCACACAGTAAATGGAATGACACCATTAATAAATATAGACTTCGATCAGAAACCGGTAGTTAAAGTAGAATATTCAAAATTTCTAGGTGTATGCGTTGATGAGGGGTTGAACTGGAAAAAACACACCGAAGATCTGCTAAAACGTTTGAGTTCAGCTACTTATACTATTAGGATCATTGCAAATTTTGGCAATATACATCTCAGTAAATTAACTTACCACACCTATTTTCATTCTCTCCTTTTGTATGGCATCATTTTCAGGAGGAACTCATCATTGAGTAAAAGAGTGTTCATTGCACAAAAGCGTGTAATCAGAATAATTGCTGGAGCTCATCCAAGATCATCCTGCAGACACTTATTTAAAGAGCTGGAGATCTTCACTGTAGCCTCACAATATATATATTCACTTATGAAATTTCTTATTAACAATCCGAACGAATTCTAAAGTAATAGCAGTGTACATGGCTACAACACTAGGAGAAAGGACGATCTTAACTACTCAAGGTTAAATCTAACTTTGGCTCAGAAGGGAGTAAATTATGCTGCCACAAAAGTCTTTGGTCACTTACCTAATAGCATCAAACGTCTGACAGATAGCCATATAGCATTTAAAAGGAAATTAAAAGAATTTCTTAATGGCAACTCCTTCTACTCATTAGATGAATTTTTGGCTACAGTAAATGGGTAATTTCTCCAACGCCCACAAAAAAAAATTAAAAATTAAAAATGTTAATTGTCATGTAATATTTTGTGTAATGTAATATCTTGTATAGACACCTTTTACTAACCTGACACGTTCCACATCATTACAAAGTGTCGTATTCATGATCTATGGAACAAGTACTAATCTAATCTAATCATGACTGAAGTGCTGTTTCTGATTGTAACATCTGAGCTGTAATAATAAATGAACTGTCATAATGAATCTTGTACTGTCGTAATGTGAAGGTAAAGCTGAACTGCAACAATAATTAATTGTCGTAATGTAAAAGGAAGTCTTTCATACTGTAAAAGTTAACAATCTGACTGCATGAATTCTGAACATTATAAACTGCCTAAATAATGAACTTTGACATGAAACCTACGGTAATCAGTTTTGCAAAACCGATCACAGATCCCAGATCTAAACGTGTCACACAACATAGAAAATCTAACTGTCTCTGAAGGACATAAGTTGGCCCTGATTGAATAAAAAATATTTAGTCCTTACCTCTATTCTGTGCAAATGTGGATAACGCGTTTTTGCAGTACTGCTCTGTCTTGCGCGCCACTATGCTAAAACTGCAAATTACTGTCTCTACACTGAGACACTCGAGAGGTGCAATGAGTTCTCTGTAGGCGGCAAATCGAAGTATCTTCCGAACACACATGGTTCTTTTTCTGTTTCTGAAAAAAACATGATCAATTAAAAATTGTAAGAGAAAGGTAGGTAAAAAATAAAATATGGGCGTGAATGACAACACGGCCTTTGATTCTGGCACCTTACACAACCATTAACCCGGCTCCAGGGAGGCAGGGTGCCCTTCCCTATTCCTCCACTGGGGTAATTCCTGTTTGGCGGGTCCACGTCGGGGGGGTGAGTATGCTACACTTCAGTAGGTCAGAGCGCTAGGATGGCTGAGTTCAGGCAGGGATCCAATCCCGTGGGGTATAACACGGAACCCGTGCCCAGGGTTACAGGTGAAGACCTTAATGGCAGCGACGGCGGGGAAGGAAGATTTCGGAACGAGGTAGCTGGCAGATGAGGCAACCCTCCTTTCTGGGGATTAAATGAGAAGGGAACCACTGCCTTGTGTGAGAAACTCCAAAGGCTAAGGGAGACAACCCCAACAGAAAATCCTTTCTTGTGTTAGGCCTAGCAAGCCAGTAGGAAAGTCTTCATATATTGCTTTCAAAACACAGACCAACCTGAGAACGAACCACTCAGGATTTTACCCCACTGCTTCTTCAAGTACTGGTGCGAATGATGAGAGACCTGATGATATTCGTCAGTACAAGAAAATGAAACCAACTGGACTAAAAAATACCCTAATTATTGGCACCCTTAATATAATAACCCTCAATGGAAAAATGGAAGAAATGACAGATGTACTAACAGAGAGGAAGTTAGAATATTGGGATTAAACGAAACAAAGTGGAAGGGAAAATGTGAGAAGAATTTGAGAGGAAGAGGAAAACTGTGCTGGAGTGGGAATAACAGGTCTGGAAGAATTGGTGTGGCAGTGATGGTGAATAAGAACGTACAAAGCTGTATTGAAAGTGTGAGATATATATCAGACAGGATCATAATCTTAAACCTGAGATTCCAAACAGAAACACTAAAAGTAATCCAAATTTATGCACCTCAAGTGGGATGTAGCTAAGAAGAAAAGATGGACTTTGAGAATGAGTTAGAAAACTATATAGTGAGTGCTAATATAATGATAGGAGATTTTAATGCACAGGTAGGCAAAGACAGAAAAGGATTTGAGCAAGTATTGGGATGTTTTGGATATGGAGGCAGAAATGAAGAAGGGGAAAGACTCCTGGATTTGTGCCAGAGGAATGGAATGAAAATAACAAACAGCTGTTTTATGAAGAGAGAAAGTCATGTTATCACCAGATACAGTTGGGATGAAAGAACCAAGAGTGTAATTGATTATATTCTAGTAGATAGGGAATGGGGAGAGAAAGTAACAAATGTGAAGGTAGTTTCAAGTGTGAGCGCAGATGGAGACCATAGATTACTGGTGGGACAATGGAAAATGAATTAGTATATGAAAAATAGAAAACAGAAGAAAGTGATGAGGATACGCAATTGGAAAATGAAGGAGAGTGAATATGTTGAGAAGTACAGAGAATTAAGCACACAAAAATTCCCAAATGAAGTTTTCGGCGATGTAGAAAAAGAATGGAGTTTATTGAAAGACACTTCAGTCGAAGCAGCACAAAAAGTATGCGCTAAAACATCTGGAAAGGAAAAAGTAAGACAGACAAATTGGTGGGATGATATCACAATCCAAGCAGTTAGAAGAAAAAATGGAGCATAGAGAAAATGTTTGAAAACTGAAAATGACGAAGACCATAAAAGATATATAGAGGAATAGAAGAAGTGCAAAGAAATAGTGGAAACAGCAAAGAAAAAGGCATGGGAGGAGTTTACAAAAATAACTTGAAGAATATGTGAAGAGCAATAAGAATATATTCTATAATATGATGAAAAATAAAAGGAAAATTTCTGAAGTACCAGTAAAAATGGAAGCAGAGGGCAGTACCACGATTGAAGCTCCAGGGAATATAAAAGATCTCTGGGAAGAACATTTTAAGAAGCTGTTAAACACTGAGGAGCAGGTACATGAGGAAACAACAAATAATGGAGAAATTGAGAGAAGTTGGGAAGCAGAATTAGGACAAATTGCACAGGAAGAAATGGAAAAAGCTGTGAAGAAGATGAATGGGGGCAAGCCCCAGGACCTGATGAAATATCAGTGGACATGATAAGAGCAGCAGCTCCAGTGGGAATGCAGTGGCTGTATAGAGTACTATCAAGCATGTGGAGAAGTAGTACAATGCCTGACAATTGGAGAACAGGAGACATTGTTCCCATCTTCAAGAAAGGCAATAAAAGACTTTGTAAAAATTACAGAGGAATAACCCTTATGAGTCATACAGCCATGATTTTTGAAAGAATTTTAGTAAATCCAATAAGCGAAACGGTAGAAAAGGAGCTGAGTGAAGAACAGCATGGGTTTAGGAAAGGAAGAAGCACAATCGACCTGATATTTTCTATCTGTCAACTGATGGAAAAAACTTGTGGATATAACAAAAGGGTGATAATGGGTTTTTTAGACATAGAAAAGGCATATGACTCAGTTGACAGGGAAAGACTCTGGGAAGAAATGAAAAAGATAGATACAGAAGATGGATACATTAATCTTATAAAGACAATGTACAGAGGGCACAATAGTAGAATTAGAACACCATTGGGTAACGCTAAATACTTCGAAATAAGACAAGGACTTAAGCAAGGAAGTATTCTGTCTCCTGCACTTTTTAATGATGTGATGGACGGAATGAATAGGGCAGTTAAACATATAGTAAAACAAAAACACAAAAAGATGATTTTTGAATAGGTTATGGTAATATGGGGTGAGAAAGAGGTAGATGTACAGTTACAACTTGATGTGTGGAAGAAAATAATGAAAAGGTGTGGATTACTAATAAATAAAGATAAGGGTGAAGTAATGGTATTTGGAAGAGAGAAAGGGATCAACATAAATATTACCTTGAATGGAGAACCCCTCAAAGTGGTAGAAAGTTTCACTTATTTAGGGAGTGAAATATCTATGGATGGATGAATAACTAACGAAATTAATAGGAGGTTATAGAAGGGAGGAAATTTCTACTAAACAATAAAACACCTGATTTGGAATAAGGAAGTTTCAGAAAAAGCAAAACTCCTTATGTATAAATATTATTACTTCCCTATTGTCACCTATGGTGGACAAACATGGACAATGACAGAAAGGGACTGGAGCAGAATGCAAGCAGGGAAAATGAAATTTCTCAGAGCAGTTAAAGGAAAAACAAGAATGGACAGAGTAAGGAATGTAGAGATTAGAAAAGACCTTAAACAAGAAAGTATGAGAGAAGAAATTGAAAAAAAAGTGATGAAGATGGTATGGGCATGTTAAGAGGATGCATGGGCAGAAACTCCCCAAAATTATGGAAGAATTAAAAATGGATGGGAAAAGACCTTGAGAGCGCCCAAGAACACGGTGGAAAATGGGAGTGAGAATATCTGTAGAAAGGAGAGGTGTGACCTGGCAGCAAGTGGAGGAAGAAAAGTGGTGGGAGGACTGAGCTAAATGGAGAGGACTCGTCAGCACCCAGACCCAGCAGTAGTGGGAGTGAGATTCGGATATAGATAGATAGATAGAAATTAGATTAGATTACTTTCATTCCAATTGATCTGTAGTGAGGAGGTCCTCCGGGATGTGGAACATGTCAGAAAAACAACAATACATGACAAATATTTACAACTAAAACAAATAAGCTAATGTACCATTCCACAGGTCCCAAGTGGAATGATCGTCATTTTTAATGAACACAATATGAAAGTCATTTTACAAATACTAATGCACTGAATTTAAAATAAAAAAGTTTTCTATTTATTTATAAGTATAATAAACATGTAATACATTTCATATATATATATATATATATATATATATATATATATATATATATATATATATATATACAAATCAGTTGGTTTTACTGAGAAATTCATCAATGGAGTAGAAGGAGTTGGCCACCAATAAATCCTTTAGGCTTCTCTTAAACTGAATTTCATTGGTTGTTAAGCTTTTTATGGCTGCTGGCAAGTTATTGAAAATGTGTGTTCCTGAATAATGCACATCTTTTTGTACAAGACTAAGTGACTTTAAATCCTTGTGAAGATTATTCTTGTTTCTAGTATTGATTCCATGAATTGAGCTCTTGGTTTGAAAAAGTTATATATTTTTAATGACAAATTTCATTAAGGAATAAATATATTGGGAAGTAGTAGTTAGCATCCCTAGTTCACTAAACAGGCTTCTGCAGGATGCTCTTGGGTTCACACCACATGTAACTCTTACTGCACGTTTTTGTGCCCAGAAAACTTTAGCTTGGCTTGATGAATTACCCCAAAAAATAATCCCATGTGACATTATGGAATGAAAGTAAGCATAGTATGCCAGCTTTTTCATTTTTATATCCCCTATGTCTGACAAAATTCGCATTGCAAACAGAGATTTGTTAAGACGCTTCCGCAGTTCTGATTTGTGCTCCTCCCAGTTGAATTTATTATCAAGCTGTAATCCCAAGAATTTAACACTGTCCACTTCTTCTATCTTCTTGTCATCGTATGTTAGATATACGCTCTTGGGACACCCCTTACAAGTTCTGAACTGCATGTAGTGTGTTTTTTCGAAGTTTAGTGACAAAGAATTGGCTAGGAACCAGTGATTAATGTCCACAAATATTTTATTAGCTGATCTTTCTAAGACTACGCTTGATTTGCTATTTATTGCAATGTTTGTATCATCGGCAAACAAAACGAACTTGGCATCTGGTAATGTTACTGATGAAAGGTCATTGATATACACAAGAAAAAGTAAGGGCCCCAATATGGAACCTTGTGGGACCCCACATGTAATTAGTTCCCAGTTGGATGATGCCTGATAGCTTGATACATGTCTCTTTCCTAATAACACCCTTTGTTTCCTGCCAGAGATATAAGATTTGAACCATTTTGCAGCATTTCCTGTTACACTATAATACTCTAATTTACTTAAAAGCATATTGTGATTTACACAGTCAAATGCCTTTGACAGATCACAAAATATACCAGTTGCCTGCAATTTTTTGTCTAATGAATTAAGCACGTTTTAACTGTAAGTGACTCAATATCAGAACCTTTTAGAAATCCAAACTGTGACTTTGACAGTATGTTATTTGAGATAAGATGGTTACAAAGCGGACTGTACATTACTTTTTCGAAAATTTTTGAGAATGCCGGCAACAGTGAAATTGGATGGAAATTTGATGCTATTTCTTTATCTCCCTTCTTAAACAGTGGCTTACCTTCAGCATGTTTCAGCCATTCAGGAAATATTCCACTGATAAATGACTGGTTACACAGATAGCTTAATATGTTACTTAGCTCAGAATCACATTCTTTAATTAACATTGTTGATATTTCATCATACCCACTAGATGTTTTTGATTTTAAAGATTTTATGATGGACGTTATTTCTGTTGGGGTAGTGAGGGTCAAATTCATATTATGGAAGTTGCTTGAAATTTCTGGTCTGAGGTATTCCATAGCAGCATCTACCGAACCTGACAACCCCATCTTTTCGGTAACAGTTATAAAATGTTTATTAAAAAGTTCTGCAACACTATACACATCTTTCACCTATGTATCATTTACTCTTAATGCTATTTGTTCCTCTTCATGTCTGGTTCTACTGGTCTCCTCCTTCACTATATCCCATACTGTCTTTATTTTGTTATCTGATATGACTATCTTTTCCTTGTAATATATTTGCTTTGACATCTGTATTACAGTCTTTAATATTTTGCAGTATTTCTTGTAATGTGCTATAGCATCAACATCGGAACTGTTTCAGATTGACAGATACAGTTTTCTTTTTGTTTTACAAGATACCCCTATTCCTCGAGTAATCCATGGCTTTTTTGTAGACTTTGCTCTAACCTTGGTAAGTTTTGGGGGAAAACAGTGTTCGAATAAGGTAATCACTTCATTAGCAAAAGTGTTATATTTTTCATTCATGCTATGAGCACTGTAAACATCAGTCCAGTGAATGTATCTGAGGAGTGTCCTAAAATAATCAATTTTTGGCTTATTGATTACCCTCTTGAGCTCATATTTAACAGATTTTATATCCTGTTCAGTATTAACATTTGACAGAAGGAACTGCATGTCATGGTCTGAGAGGCCATTGACAATTGGTTTTGTAATATAATTTTGTTCATTGGACTTTTCTATAAAGATATTATCAATTGCTGTTTGTGAGCAAGTGGCTACCCTAGTGGGGAACTTTACAGTGGAAATTAAGTTGAATGATAGTGTTACTAACTCAAATAAGTTCTTATTGGGAGAGTCTTTAAGGAAATCTGCATTGAAATCACCAGCAACCATTATTTCTTTGTTTTTGGTTGTTAAATGGGCCAGTACAGCTTCAAGGTGGTTTACAAACAGATTAAAGTTACCTGCAGGTGCTCGATATACACTTAATATTATGAAGGATTTTATGTGAAATTCTAATTCTGTTGCACATGCTTCCATATGCTGTTCTAGGCAAAATTTATGAATGTCTATGTTCTTAAATTTATGACAGTTTCTAATGAATGTGGCAACTCCTCCTTTCTCCATTTCTGACCTACAAAAGTGAGATGCTAACCTAAACCCTGTAACACTGAAAAGTTCTATACCAGTGGTCACATGATGTTCAGAGAGGCTGATTATGTCAGCTGGGTTTGAAGACTCTAACTCATCTATGCAGATAGTTAATTCATTAATTTTATTTCTCAGTCCTCGAATATTTTGATGCAATAAAGATAGCTGACATTTCACATTAACTGAGTTAAAATTTGGTAGAGTTATAATATCTGCTGACTGTTGAAAATTTTTAACCAATAGCTGTTTATGCTGGTGTAATAAGCTGGAACTATGTTTTTTGATTTCTTTCTCAAAACTAAGGTTTGTCTCAGTTCTAACCTCTCTTAAAATTTGCTTTCTTTCTGTCCTCCCTACCCTAAAAAAGGGTCTTTTCTGAACCCTACAACCACTGGTATTTTATCACTCACGACAGTGCCTCCCCCCTTTAACTTGCCTGCTATTTCCCCAGCCAGTTTACCCTTCCCCTTCCTGTTGAGGTGAAGGCCATGCCTAGTATAATCCCACCTACTGAGAGAATCAACAGGAACCACACCAATGTGTGACCCTGCACCCGACATAAGCAGCCGTTCCAGCTCCAAATTAACTCTCTTGACAGAAGAATTCAAATGAGGTCCGTCATGGCGCCCAAGAACAGATACAAACTCAACACTAGTATGCTTTGATGCTGATGCAATCTTCGCCAGGTCACACTCTATACTGTGCCCAGGATCTCTGTCAATACTGTTACCTGCCCCACCCACTATAACCACGGTGTCTTCCTTAGTGAAATCTTTGCAAAGTGATCCTAAATCCTCTGTCACCTGCTCCAGACCAGCACTAGGTTTAAAAAAATTGGTGACCTGGTATTCTGATCCTAGTTCATCCTGCAAAAGTTGACCAGCACCTCTTCCATGGGAACTACCTAACAACAACACTTTCTTTCTCTTTACTGATTTCCTTACATTCTTACTTTTCAATTTGCTGCTGAAAGTTTGTTGCGCCTGTCTACACCTGCAACTGCTTGAGGCTCACCAGCTTCTAACTGAAGCAACAAATCTATTTTCCACATTCACCATGAAGCTGTCAGACAAAGTTCTAGGCGTGTTCCTCCTGTTGCCTGTTGCCACTTCCCACCTCTCTTTACCCTTCTCCCTCTTCAACCTGTCAAGATCTCCCCTGGCCTTGTCTAACTCAGCCTGAACGGCGGCAATTTTCCCCTCCCGTTCTAGTATCTTCCTATCTCTACTACAAATCCTACAAAACCACTGATGAGTCTCATTTACTTTCCCTATTCCCACGTCACTACAGTCACCCACATGGAAAAAGCTACAGCACCCATCACACCAAAGCCCCGACCTAACAATTCTACGGCAAGTCAAGCACTTTTCACTCATGATAAACGTAATGGTTTATTAAGAATAAGTCAGTTGAATTACCGATAAACACGAAAATTCGGTTACACAAATTTGGCCTATACGCAACTGTGTGTAAACAAACAACTTAAACTTTACGCTACTTTCCGGAAATGCTAGTTCAATAATAAAGAGGTACGCTAATTTACATTGTTGGAGAGAGCAAGGAACAACTAAACGAAATTCTATAGATTTGCTGCAGCAGAACGTAAACAGAAAATACGACTGTACGGTCTTTTCGCGTTTTCTGTTTTATTACGTAAAGAAAAATGAAACTGTTAATGGTACACTTAAAAGGCACACTAATACACCTATTTACCACGTAATCAATACTAATCTATATGTTTTATAATCTAAAATGACTTATCTTTACGACAACACCAAAACTCGCGCTAGTCGCCTGGCTGGAGGGCTGCCAACTGACAACACTAAGTTTTTTTGTATACTATGAAAAAGTGTTCAAGGCTTAAGATTCCAACAATACACTTTCCTATCGTCAAATCTAGCAACTCTCAGTACAATAACCAAGTTAGTCCGATGGCGCAGCAATAACGAAAAAAAGTAACGTCAATATAATATTTACCTCTGACATTCCACTTCTGTATTCATTTACTTCCATTAAACTTCCTTCTCCACCAATCAGTTTGTGTTACAATCTTGATATAATCATGTTAATTAGACACACTAATAAATTGAGACTTTACATTTGAAACATACCATTAGAATTGCTTCCTCACTCCAACACAGCTTAACACTGTCTGCTACTGCACCTTTGGGCACACCAAAGATAATAACGTAACTTCTGCGATACAACTTTACAACATCGCTGCTCGCTCACAATCTATTCAGATACCAAAATTATACATGACACCTATCAATAGTGTTGCGGGACATAGTCAAATGCTTTCGTGAAGTCGAAGAACACGACATCAACCCGAGCGGCGATGTCTATAGCGCTGTTGATCTCATGGAGGAACAGAGCGAGCTGTGTTTCACAAGATCTCTGTTTGCAGAATCCACGTTGGTTTTTATAGAGGAGATTTTTAGTTCTCCAAAAAGTGATAACACATAATCATAAGACATGTTCCATAATCATACAACAGATTGACGCCAACGACATAGGCCTATAATTATGACCATCTGCCGTACGACCCTTCTTGAAAACGGGAACACCTACGCTTTTTTTCAGTGGCTAGGTACCCAGTGTGCTTGTGCTCCTACGTCTGCTGTTTACAAGATCTCACAGCAGACTATGTTCCACATGGGTGGTTTTCCTGAATCCATACTCAATTGCTGAGAGATGTTCCTCTTTTTCCAGAAGTTTAGAATTTTCTGTACGACCCTGCAGTGGTATTTATGTTCGATGCAGAAATACACTAACTGACCAAAGGTATCCGCAGAAATGTTAGTAGACATTTATATGGGGCGTCTCGATCCTCCGCATTTTTGACGGTTTGAATGCTACTGCGGACACTTATCATGAGGTGTCTGTATGTCTGCAGAGGAATGGCAGCCCATTATTCCTCTTGAGCACAACCAGAGGAGAAGGTGTTGTTGGACGTTGGAGTCTGGACTGAAGTCGACGATATAACTCATCCCAAAGGTATTCCATTTTTGGTTCACGTCGGGACTCTGGGAAGAAGAGTCCATTTCAGGAATCTTTCTGTCCACAAACCATTGTCTCACAGATGCTGCTTTTTGACAGGGTGCATTGTTATGCCGATACAAATAGTCATAGTTTCGAACAGTTCCTCTTTGTACACAGTAAACGATGCTGAAACACGTCTTCATATCCTTCCGCATTTAGAATTTTCTTAGGCGAGATAAGGAGACCACACCTAAACCACGAAAAACGCCCCCTCTTCCATACTTGACTGTTGGTACTATACTGAATAGTCAAAGAAACTGATACACCTGCCAAATATCGTGTAGGACCCCACCGAGCACGCAGAAGTGCCCGAAGACGACATGGCATGGACTCGACTAACGTCTGAAGTAGTGCCGGAGGGAACTGACACCAGAATCCCACAGGGCTGTCAATAAATCCGTAAGAGTACGAGGGGGTGGAGATCTCTTCTGAACAGCACGTTGCAAGGCGTCCCAGTTATACTCACTAATGTTCATGTCTGAGGAGTTTGGTGGTCAGCGGAAGTGTTTAAACTGAGAAGAGTGTTCCTGGAGCCACTCTGTAGCAATTCTGTACGTATGGAATGTCGTATTGTCCTGCTGGAATTGCCCAACTCCGTCGGGACATGAATGGATGCAAGTGATCACAAAGGATGCTGACGTACGTGTCACTAATCAGAATCCTATCTAGGCGTATCATGGGTCCCATATCATTCCAACTGTACACGCCCCACACCATTACAGAGCGTCCAACTGCTTGAACAGTCCCCTGCTAACATGCAGAGTCCATGGATTCATGACGTTGTCTCCGTAACCGTATACGTCCATCCGCTCGATACAATTTGAAACGCCCGCATCTCGTGGTCGTGCGGTAGCGTTCTCGCTTCCCACGCCCGGGTTCCCGGGTTCGATTCCCGGCGGGGTCAGGGATTTTCTCTGCCTCGTGATGGCTGGGTGTTGTGTGATGTCCTTAGGTTAGTTAGGTTTAAGTAGTTCTAAGTTCTAGGGGACTGATGACCATAGATGTTAAGTCCCATAGTGCTCAGAGCCATTTGAACCATTTTTTTTTGAACAATTTCAAACGAGACTCGTCCGACCAGGCCACGTGTTTCCAGTAATAACAATCCTATATCGGTGTTGACGGGCGCAAGCTAGGCGTAAAGTTTTGTGTTGTGCAGTCATCAAAGGTACATGAGTGGGTCTTCGGCTCCGAAAGCCCATATCGATGATGTTTCGTTGATTTTTTCGCACGCTGACACTTGTTGATGGCCCAGCATTGAAATATGCAGCAGTCTGGGGAAGGATTGCACTTCTGTCACGTTGAACGATTCTCTTCAATCGTCGTTGGTCCCGTTCTTGCAGGATTTTTTTCCGACCGCAGCGATGTCGGAGATTTGATGTTTCGCCGTATTCCTGATATTCACGATACAGCCGTGAAACGATCGTACGGGAAAATCTCCACTTCATCACTATCTCGGAGATGCTGTGTCCTATTACTCGTGCGCCGACTATAACACCACGTTCAAACTCATTTAAACCTTGATAACCTGCCATTGTAACAGCTGTAATCCATCTAACAACTACGCCAGACACTTGTCCTATATAGTCGTTGCCGACCGCAGCGCCGTATTCTGCCTGGTTACATATCTCTGTATTTGAATACGCGTGCCTATATCAATTGCTTTGGCTCTTCAGTGTATATACGACGGTAGGTAATGTTCTCCAGGTATTCGCCAAACGCAAACTCTTCCATCGCATTACCACAGGGTGTAGCGTGATTCATCACTCAAAATCACTGGTTTCCGCTCATCTACTGTCCAGTGCCGTCTCTATTTCCATCTGCTCAAGCGTACCTTTACACTGACTGCAAAAAATGATGTTTTATGAGGAGATGCTCGACCTCTTTACCGTCTTATTTTTAACTCCCTACTCACAGCTACTGTACTAGCAGGAGTGTTGGTAGCACTTTGGAACTCTAGATAGATTACCTCCACTGACTTTATGTGACTTCCTACAAATGCTCGGCGGTCCCTGTCCGTCAGTGCACGAGTTCTTCCTGGGCTTGGTTCAGATGTAGTTTTTCCTTCGTGTTTCCACTCTCAATCACACCGCCAACAGTGACGTGGACAGTTGAAAGTATCTACCCAAAATTGTATCCTTATATTCTGTGAAAGTATCAGTGATAAGATTGTTCTAAATTAATTATTCAGCAAACCTGCATCTGACTGCATCTGTGAACTTGTTTCTTGCACTCCTCCATTTTGCCAGAAATGCAATGTATTTGACTCCTCAATCAAGTTTAAGAGAATAATCCCGTTTGTGCACTGGCATTAAGATGGTACTCGAAAATTAACTTTTGGCCCTGATGTTCACTTGGTTCTTTCATTGGTGGGTAACTTTAGTTTACTACTCATTTTCATATTCAATAGAAGAAAAGGATGTGGATTATGATTCAGGATGTTAGATTTAAACACAATGTTGATATCAATATATATATTGTTAAAATTTTAAGTCATACACAAAACCTACTATTTCAAACAATTACGTAGCACTAATCACTCTTACAAAAAACTTTACAAAACGCTTGCTGTGTCAAACATTTCACATACAAATCCTAACTCTGAACATTATCTAACAAAAACCAATTTGAAATGATTATATATCTTCTCTCATATACACGCTAAACTTTGGTCAGGGGCAGTGACCTACCTTAACGCTGTCACCACATGTCTACTTCCTCCCGGGCACCTAGCTGCGACTCCTCGGTTTTTTACTGCATGCACCCAGCTCTCTTAACCATCAAAGATCCTCCTACTCAGAGATATTATACTCGTTCCACCTCGCGGTTGGCAACTACCGACTATTTTCTGGAGCTACCCTGATCAGACCTTAGCACATACCTTTCACAGTTTTAAAGAGATGAAATGTAGCTGATGGATTTGTTACTCCAGAGACATCCAATAGGTGCTGCACGTTCGAAGACATTCAGTCCTCCTGGCCTAGTTTGTGACACTTGTACTGAGTGACACCTGTACAGAGACAGAATATATTGACGTCTTCGCAAAGACCAGGTCACTTCAGACTGTGGACCTCGGAAAAGAATGCTCCATAAGTAGTATTCACCAATCTGTTCATCACTATCTGCAACTTACTATGGGGAAAGGACACTTCCCACCGTAAGGAAACTGTCCACACACAATTTCATTGACAGACACCTATAGTGCGCGGCTTTCTCTCAGTATTCTGTACTGCAGGTTGTAAGTAGGCTGTTTATGTTTTCTCTATGTAAGTAGGCTGTTTATGTTTTCTCTATGTAAGTAGGCTGTTTACGTTTTTTTATGGTAACACCACCTCTGTATGAAAATCACTGGCTGTGCTGTGTGCAGTCTGTGGCTGCTTTGCATTGTTGTAATACTCGCCATTGTAGTGTTAGGCAGCTGGCTGTGAACAGCGCGTAGCGTTGCGCAGTTGGAGGTGAGCCGCCAGCAGTGGTGGATGTGGGGAGAGAGATGGCGGAGTTTTGAAATTTGTCATGAACTGCTATATTTATATATGATGATATCAAGGTAAATACATTGTTTGTTCTCTATTAATATCTTTCATTTGCTAACTATCCCTATCAGTAGTTAGTGCCTTCCATAGTTTGAATCTTTTATTTAGCTGGCAGTAGTGGCCCTCGCTGTATTGCAGTAGCTTGAGCAGCGAAGATTTTTGTGAGGTAAGTGATTTGTGAAAGATATAGTTTAATGTTAGTCAGGGCCATTCTTTTGTAGGGAATTTTGAAAGTCAGATTGCGTTGCGCTAACAAAATATTGTGTGTCAGTTTAAGCACAGTCATGTATAATTGTTCAAAGGGGACGTTTCAAGGTGATCCCTGATTGGCAAGTAGTGTCCAGTTCCAAGTATGCTGAAAATGGAGTTCACCGATATCTGCCGAGGGAAGCCTTTATACGCTCATTCTCATAAATTAAGGATAATGCTGATACATGGTGAAACAATGCTCTGGTGGGTGGTTTGCGGGTTTAAATCACCTTAGTGTATGACCATGTGGTGCATTTCACCTGCAGTCGTGGCGCTGGCAGCAGTCCACATACGCAGAATGAAACGTCCCCTTTTGAAAAATTATACATGAATGTGCTTAAACTGTCACACAATATTTTTAGCGCAACGCAGTCTCACTTTCAATAATCCCTACAAAAGAATGGCCCTGACTTACATTAACCTATACCTTTCACAAATCACTTACCTCACAAAAATCTTCGTTACTCGAACTACTGCAATATAGCGAGCGCCACTACTGCTAGCTGAACATTCTAACTACTGAAGGCACTAACTACTGATGGGCATAGTTAGCAAATGAAAGATTTTGATAGAGAACAAATGATGTATTTACCTTAATAGTCATAATATATATAGCAGATCATGACATCCAGTCTTACAAATTTCAAAACTCCGCCATTTCTCTCCCCACATCCACCACTGCTGGCGGCTCACCTCCAACTGCCGAACGCTATGCGCTGTTAACATCCAGCTACCCAACACTACAATGGCAGACAACAATGCAAACTAGCCACAGACTGCACACAGCACAGCCAGTGATTTTCATACAGAGCGCTACGTGGCGTTACCAATAAGAAAACCTAAACAGCCTACTTACATAGCCCCCATGCTCCCCACAAAAAATTTTACAAATTGTTTTGGGCAGTGGCCAATAATGATTTGCTAAAATTTTTCATAATTACAATAACAAAGATATCAAATGCACACACTTATTGATACAATGTTGGTCAAATGCTAAAATTTTCTCACAGTCCATAAAGACAGTCCTGATCGTTCATCACAGTAAAATTGCAGTGTTTCTTTTCTCAAAGTCTGAGCAGTAAAAGAAAATGCACAAGGCAGTAGTGGATTTCCATGCAGTCTTGAATAAGTAGTGTTGTCCTTCGAATGGAAAGACAGTGCTGACTCTTGACATGCAGACAGGTATTGGTCCACAACAGAGCAAAACCGCAGCAGAGTCAGTCGAAATTTTGAAAAGTATTGGTAGCTAGGTCATCACAGAGCAGACCCACTGTAGTCCTGGTAGAGATTACGGTATTGGTGGGCCACCAGAGGTGCAGACCCACTACAGTCCTTGTAGAAATAATGGTATTGATGGATCATCAAAGGTGTAGACCCACTGTAGTCCTTGTAGAGATGGCCAGCAGCCATTTGCTGCGACTGTGCAGGTGCACAATCACCATCGAAGAGTCTTACAGACAATATAGCAAGTCCATAACCACCACTTGTGCACTCACAAAGTTTTTGGAATTGTCCTTAGAACCAGCAATGCTGTTATCCAGTCCTTTGCTGAATTATTAACACACGTGCAAACACTAACAGTCCCTACTTCTCACATATTGTCCATATACTATGACCAACAGAAACATGTGCAGTGAAATGTAACTTACAAGTTAATAATATGATGAACTGGTATCACATACAATTTTATAACATAAGGATATAATAACAAAGGTACAAAATACATCATTAAAAACATAATAATACAGATAACATTTGTAGTAATAGGGGCTTTACAAAAGAATAGAAATAAACATATACATCAGTGTTACAGGAATTATGACATAAGTAAGTAGATAAAATAATGAGAATATTTCTTGAAACATTAATTTCACACATGATCATTAAAACAAAACAGAATAAATAATGCTTAAACATCTTTACGAAGAAAATAACATAGTATTTGAAAAATTCTACAACATAAATCTTATTAGCTAAACACTTAATGACAGGAAAAAGACAAATACACAAGAGAACACAAACACATAGAGGGATAACACAAGGAAAGGACAGGGTTTGTTTTACTGCAGTATTTTGCAAACAAAACTTTCTTTACTTCTCAGAGATCTCCCTTCGTTCCTCATTATTTCCAAAAAGTCCTATCTATACCTGCTTTCTGTACTTTTTTCGTATAACTTCTCAATGCATTTCTTCCAATGCATCGCAACTCATTCTCTTATATAGTCTACCCCCTCTTAAGCTAACTTAAATCTACTGAGCTCAGATGCTAAACTAAGGGACGAGGCAATGCAGCAGCATAAAACAATTAATACAAACAGCAATGAAAAAATACAAATGGCAAAGCAAGCAGCATAAATTAGCAAAGCAAATGCAATATTACAATTAATATAAGGCAATGCGCAGCAAACAAGAAAAATAAATCAGTAGTGAAACTAGATTAACGGAGTAATACAAAGTGAAATTTAGTAGCGCTATGCCTGGCAAACAGCCGCAGCAAATGCAATAACTTATATCTGAACATGACATAGCTCAAGCAGAAAAAATATTACACTAAAGACAACAATGCAGACAAGGGAAATGTATATTCACATCTTAATGTCTATGTAATTGAAGTGGTGCACCACAAGAAGTTATTCTACCAAAAAAATTACCAAGTAGTTGAAAAGAAAATTCCGTATGCAATTCCTGTGAAGGGAAATGTCTTTTTATGCTCCTTCGTTTTCTTTTTTGAATAGATCATAAAATTATTTACTGGATCTGTAGGCATAAAATATTTATATTAGTACATATATCAAATTTTATTTTAACCAATGCTGCAGTGCAGCTAGAAACTAGATATCAAACAAAACGAGCAATCTCTCAACCAGAAAGACAATAGATGTAAAATGTTTCTCATCATTTCATTAGGTATTTTAGTAAATATCATAAATTAAGAGCTCCACAGTGTAATCATATATTTTCAAATTTGAGCATGTCGTATTTGTGATGCTTTCTACAAAGAAATGTCAATAGCGAGGATAATGGCCTCCTTTTTTCTCCACCTGTGCCTCTGAAAGGCACACACTAATGGCTTTTTTCCAGGCGACTGTCGCGCAGCTGCCCACGACGCATTATGTGCAGGTGGTCACTTAACTTTCTTACGGAAGTATTTACGACAGCAGTTTCCGTTACAGTGACAGTCTCATATAAAAATATTTCACAGGTCAAGAATTTGCGTTACAAATCTGTAGAAACAAAATCCTATTGATATAACAGAATCCAAAAAATTTTCGTCGGCATTGTAATACACTCATGCATTTACATACATTTCATAACTCTTAAAGTACGATTCTTGGTTTCCAACAACCTTTTCCACAAATCAGAGTCCCTAACCACTACTCATTATTCCTTACCTTATTAAAAATATACATATCGTCGACACTTTTACAATATTTCATCAGAACAGATACGTAGCATAATCAAATAACTCATATAGCATCAGCTTATTGATCATAAACATACCGCAACAGCATAAATCACATAGTCATCGTAATAATAACATCATAACACCTCAGTCAACTCTCAAAATCGTCGTAGCTTCCTCTAATAATTTCAAAACCTAAAAAAAAATTCTCTGCTCATGTCAAAAGTGTCATCTGCCTCAAACATACTTTAAAAATCGTGATCCCATACCAAATACAACATTCAAAGCTCTCATAGTATCACAATGGTTCCGAAAAAATATGAACAGTTCACACAGTACAGATAAACTACAGTTTCATATGTGTGAAGTTATCCAACTGTGTAATTGTGTAAACACGTGTCACTGATGTAGTAAAAAAAAATTTTTTTCTCTCAGTTAAATGATCAAATAGCTGAGTAATTTGTGTGTTAGAGGAATGTGGTACCGATGTGTAAAGTTGTATAAGCAAATACCATATTAGCTAGGGCTCCTTGTGCTTGCCAAACACATGGTACACAAAGTAGGCATGTACCCCCCTCAGGATTAATGTAATTATACCCTCAGGTGTTACAGATTACAGCAATGGAATGAAATGTATCACGGAAAACCTTTGTGTCATTGTACTTCAAATATCTTTAAAAATAAATGATTTAAGTACAAAATTAATCACTCAAATACGTGTACTGTAGCGCTAAACTGTGCGTCTTGTTGTAAGATAATCTCTGTCATTACTTAAGTGTCGTAGTTATCGTCCTCCGAAAGCTAAGTTCTGCAGAAGTCAATGTACTTACCTCATGATACACAAAAGTGAAATGCTTTGCGTATAGATATCTTAGTTATTACGCTTATTGCCGTGATGAAGAAAGTACTGTGCTGTAACGTATTGTTGTGCTACGGAAAAGGCAGTCTCATTGTAGCTATACCACAAAAGTTACTACTAAAACAAGTTTTACTTTAAAGAATAATGCAGAAAAACTGTGCAGATATAAAACAGAAACAACCGCAAAAGCAACATTGTAAATTGTCACTCATTAGTAGCGTCGTGGTAAAACCGTGTAGTTGTCACATAAACTAACCACTGTGTCGTCTGGTATCTAACAGAAAGTACTTTAAATCCAGAATGTATTTTCAAGTAAACCAAAATGTTGCATTAAAATCTCATTAGCAGTACCAGTATATGTTCTAAGTATGTAAGCCTTATAGTCGTTACGTAATCTTGCAACTAACAAGCAAGAATGTACACACACAATAACACTGTGACGTCTGTTCATTATAACAATGCATTCGTAATTTCTGTTTCAATAAGTTCTCTTGGTTCTTGACTGGATATTTGACTTCAAACATTGTTGCATGTTAACAGATTCTAAGTCTGACAAGCATACTAGTAATGTAACGTAAAAAGTTATATGGCATATGGCAAAGACAAAGTTAAAAAGCAGATTATCTTTTAATAAACGGTTTTACATGTGAAATGTGGTGCAATCATTTACTCTTCCTAGAACGCAGAGTTTCAGCTTCAACGCAATTATCATGTGGTATTCGTCGGATTCTGTAAGGCCCATTGTAAACTAGAAAGAATTTGTGACTTAAGTATTTCTTCTTATGTGATAATGAATGAGCTTTAACGAGAACTTTCTGACCAGTGTATAATTTCTTTGCTTTTGCTTTACCGTGTAGTTTTCTCCTTTTGTCTGCTGCAGATTTTATATTTTTATTAGCCAAATCAATTATGTCCTTGTGTCGAAGTTTACGTGTATTCGGGAAAGGTAAAGCTATCTGATTCTGTTCGGTGGTTCTTCATTCTTCAGTACAAGAGTAGGTGGTAAAGCCGTGGAACCATGAGACATTTCATTGAGCACATTTTGAAATAAGTGTAAATATCTGTCCCAATGCTGATGCTTTCTGTGACAATAAAGTATGCAAAGCTTATTGATTTCTTTCATAATCCTTTCAGATGGGTTACAATGTGGTGAGTACAATGAAATAAAAACAGAATGAGATTTTCACTCTGCAGCGGAGTGTGCGCTGATATAAAACTTCCTGGCAGATTAAAACTGTGTGCCCGACCAAGACTCGAACACGGGACCTTTGCTTTTCGCGGGCAAGTGCTCTACCAACTGAGCTACCGAAGCACGACTCACGCCCGGTACTCACAGCTTTACTTCTGCCAGTATCTTGTCTCCTACCTTCCAAACTTTACAGAAGCTCTCCTGCGAACCTTGCTGAACTAGCACTCATGAAAGAAAGGATACTGGGGAGACATGGCTTAGCCACAGCCTGGGGGATGTTTCCAGAATGAGATTTTCACTCTGCAGCAGAGTGTGCGCTGATATGAAACTTCCTAGCAGATTAAAAGTGTGTGCCCGACCGAGACTCGAACTCCGGACCTTTGCCTTTCGCGGGCAAGTGCTCTACCAACTGAGCTACCGAAGCACGACTCACGCCCTGTACTCACAGCTTTACTTCTGCCAGTATCTCGTCTCCTACCTTCCAAACTTTACAGAAGCTCTCCTGCGAACCTTGCAGAACTAGCACTCCTGAAAGAAAGGATACTGCGGAGACATGGCTTAGCCACAGCCTGGGGGATGTTTCCAGAATGAGATTTTCACTCTGCAGCGGAATGTGCGCTGATATGAAACTTCGTGGCAGATTAAAACTGTGTGCCCGACCGAGACTCGAAATCGGGACCTTTGCCTTTCGCGGGCAAGTGCTCTACCAACTGAGCTACCGAAGCACGACTCACGCCTGGTACTCACAGCTTTACTTCTGCAGTGCTGTGAGCTGTGAGCACCGGGCGTGAGTCGAGCTCCGGTAGCTCAGTTGGTAGAGTACTTGCCCGCAAAAGGCAAAGGTCCCGAGTTCGAGTCTCGGTCGGGCACACAGTTTTAATCTGCCAGGAAGTTTCATATCAGCGCACACTCCGCTGCAGAGTGAAAATCTTATTCTGGAAACATCCCCCAGGCTGTGGCTAAGCCATGTCTCCGCAGTATCCTTTCTTTCAGGAGTGCTAGTTCTGCAAGGTTCGCAGGAGAGCTTCTGTAAAGTTTGGAAGGTAGGAGACGAGATACTGGCTGAAGTAAAGCTGTGAGTACCGGGCGTGAGTCGTGCTTCGGTAGCTCAGTTGGTAGGGCACTTGCCCGCGAAAGGCAAAGGTCCCGAGTTCGAGTCTCGGTCGGGCACACAGTTTTAATCTGCCAGGAAGTTTCAAATAAAAACAGGTTTGATTTTATGATTCCGTTATCTGGAATGACTTTAGCAATGTGGCCAACTTCACGTAAGAAATTTATAATAATGGCGTTTGGATACAGCCCGTCCAGTGGCTTTACGTAACGGAGTGAAAGAAACAAATTTTGAAGTAAGTTCAACAGCGACTAGAACGTACGAAAATTCATTCGATGTTCTGACAAGGGGTCCCAAGAGATCAACAGCAGCAAATTCATCTAATTTAGAAGGAATAATAGGAAACAACGGAGCACGATGTGAGATAGTAGATGGTTTCGCCTTTGGACAAAGTTTGCAAATAGACAAGACTCTTCGAATTCTCTTTTCTATTTTGTTAAAATAACAAGTCGTCCGAAGAAAATGATAACATTTTCGTGGACCAAAATGTGCATAGCTGAAATGAATGTACCAAATGCGTTTATTAACAAAATCGTCAGGAATGCGAAGTACCCATAGCTTGTCATCAACAGTGCAGCGTTTGAACAGCATGTTGTTTCTAACCAGATAATAATGCCGAATCTGAGTGTGCGGCTTTTCATGCAATTTACTTTTGATGACTTTCCAAATCGGATCTTTATCTTGTTCATGAGCAATGTCCTTTAAAGATGTGGTGATGAAGTTTTCAAAGGCGACTTTCAGAAATGTAAAGAATACTGAAATTTTTCTCGAGGTTGCCTTCTGTGTTACTTTTCTCAAGCCCAGCCGGTGCGCGTGACAGTGTGTCCGCAGCAATGTTCTCCTTGCTGGGAATGTAGACTGTTGTGAAGTGGAATTCTTGCAGAAACAATGCCCAACGTTTTAACCTGTCATGATTTAATTTTGAAGACATAAGAAATTGTAATGCACGATGATCACTGTATACTTTTACGTGCTTACCAGAAAGAAAGAAACGGAATTTGTTAAATTCCCAAACGATAGCTAAAGCTTCTAATTCAGTAACGGAATAATTTTTTTCAGATTTTGTTAGCACTCGACTAGCAAAAGCAATGGTTTTCTGAACAGTAGTGTCATTTTCTATGGCTTCTTGAAATAAATGGGCACCAAGACCGACTTTAGAAGAATCCGTGCTAAGGCAGAATTCTTGTGACAGATCTGGATGAGCTAGTATTGGGGCGTTAAGTAGCGATTCTTTCAAAGAATTGAATTCCAACTGTGCTTGTTCGTCCCAGTTCCAAATAATATTTTTTTCCAGTGAGAGAACAAAGTTTTGGTGTAACTAGAATTTGCATATTCAGAAAACGACGTTAAATTTAATGCGCCCTAGAAAATGATCATAGGACATTGGAATGATCATATAATGTTGATCGTCGGTAAAGCAGATGCCAGACTGAGATTCATTGGAAGAATCCTAAGGAAATGCAATCCGAAAACAAAGGAAGTAGGTTACAGTACGCTTGTTCGACCACTGCTTGAATACTGCTCAGCAGTGTGGGATCCGTACCAGATAGGGTTGATAGAAGAGATAGAGAAGATCCAACAGAGAGCAGCGCGCTTCGTTACAGGATCATTTAGTAATCGCGAAAGCGTTACGGAGATGATAGATAAACTCCAGTGGAAGACTCTGCAGGAGAGACGCTCAGTAGCTCGGTACGGGCTTTTGTCAAAGTTTCGAGAACATACCTTCACCGAAGAGTCAAGCAGTATATTGCTCCCTCCTACGTATATCTCGCGAAGAGACCATGAGGATAAAATAAGAGAGATTAGAGCCCACACAGAGGCATACCGACAATCCTTCTTTCCACGAACAATACGAGACTGGAATAGAAGGGAGAACCGATAGAGGTACTCAAGGTACCCTCCACCACACACCGTCAGGTGGCTTGCGGAGTATGGATGTAGATGTAGATGTAGAACTGCGGACTTGTCTTTTTGTGGATGGAACTGCAATGGCTCTGATTGCTTCTAACTTTTCAGGATCCGGCTGAATGCCTTCAGAAGGAATAATATGTCCCAAAAACCTCATCTTTGACCTACCGAATTCAGACTTTTCCAAGTTAACTGTAATTCCAGATTCTGCAGAGATACGTAACAAACTGTTGAGGATGCGATTATGTTGCTCCCATGAAGCTTCTGCTATTAGAATATCGTCCACATATAAGGTGATGTGACGTTTTAAGAACTCAGGTAATATGGAATTTAGCCCGCGAATGAATGCTGCCGAAGAAATTTTCAAACCAAAAGAAGTTTCCGAAACTGATAACAAACGCCGAAACAAAGGAAAGCTGTGTATTTTCTACATTCTGGATGAAGTTCGATCTGATAAAAAAGCTGGATCTGAGATCAATGGAAGACAATACTTTTACACCATTAAAATTTTGAGGAAGTTCTTCCAACGTTTGCGGCCTGTCTGTTTCAGGAATGATGATAGTATTGATTTGCCTCGAATCTAAGACAGGCCTGATCGATCCATTTTTCTTCTCAACAACATGTAATGGATTGTTGTATGAGCTTACTGCAGGCTCAATAATGCCCTCGTCAAGCATAGATTGTACTTCTGTTCTAACACGGTCCCTATAATGCGCCGGAGTTATGTATGGTCTAACACAAAATTTAGTATGCTCACCAACACGAAACTGGTATTGAAATCCCTTGATTGTTCCTGTTTTGTGAGTAAAAACTGTGGAATGCGCTTGTATAATCTCAAAAAGGTCCTCCCTATCAGTGTCATTGCAATTCTCAATTGTTTGAATTTTATTCTGAATTAACTCATTAGCATCAAATGCGCCGTCGATATTATCCCTGTCAGTACTTGCAGAATGATTGTTAATGTCAAGTTCCGTGGAAAATTTCGAACTGTTGTCTAACAGGAGGTAAAGCTGATTAATTTCTTCGTCATGGTTTGAGAGCCAATCTTCAAATTTCAAAGCTACTGACTTACCTTCTTTTTCTAAACTTATTTCAGCATCGTGAAAGTTTAACATTGCTTTGTATTCATTCAAAAAGTCTACTCCCAGTATAATTTCCGTCGACAATAATGGAACAATAAGAAAGTTCATAGAGAAGCTGTGGCTTTGACAAAAGAATTCTAAGTTGGTATGTTGGCGTACATCTACACGTTTTCCAAAGGTTGCACCTTGTAATTTAATCTTACGTAACGGAAGTGTGGGGCAATCGTTCGATTTGTTGCATTTGCTAAAGGCTGTTTCACTAATTACTGAAATGGGACTGCCAGAGTCAAGTACTGCCGTAAATTTTACGTCATTTACTGTAATGTGAATCACAGGATATGCAATGTTGTTATGTTTTACGTCATGTTCTTGGGGTAAGATGTCCCTAATGTCGTAATTACTAGCTACGGCAGCTGCGTCGTTAGTTTCATACGTACGTTTTGTGGCTGCCAGCGGTATGAGTCATTGTCTATTGTCTCTTTGTTGGCGCGCGTCGTTATTGGGGTTTGGAGACCTAACTTCAACAAATTCACCTTGTCGAGAGGGCCCTGCCCTGTTTAAGTCCCTCCAGTTCTGATGCAATTCAGGTCTGTCGTTACGATCATATCGTCTGTCATCATGTCGGTAGATTCCATAGTTTCTTTCTTGTCGCCCGCATCTCGTGGTCGTGCGGTAGCGTTCTCGCTTCCCACGCCCGGGTTCCCGGGTTCGATTCCCGGCGGGGTCAGGGATTTTCTCTGCCTCGTGATGGCTGGGTGTTGTGTGCTGTCCTTAGGTTAGTTATGTTTAAGTAGTTCTAAGTTCTAGGGGACTTATGACCACAGCAGTTGAGTCCCATAGTGCTCAGAGCCATTCTTTCTTGTCGGTCACGTGGTGGAGAATTTCTCCCTGAATCATAACTGCACGCTGGACCGTTGCGTCTAATGTTATTCTGTCTCCCTTGATAATATTTATTTTGGTTCCCATATTGTCTGTTTCTCTGATTGTCTCTGTGATAGTCATTACCGCGGAGAGGTGATCTTTCCCTGTAATTATTACTACTCTGCCAACGGTTGTCATACAGGTGGTGTCTGTTTTGGTCGCGATTTGTGTTGTGAGAATAGCCTTGTCGGGTCCAGCTATTTTTTCTTTCATCGCGGAATTGCGACGGATGTGATCTGTAATTGTTGTGTTCCTGTTTTTGCGTTCTGCGATTGTCAGTGTCAATTTCTAATTCTTGTAAGAGTCCCTGAAAAGCTTCAATGTCGTCTTTGCAACGTCCTGCCAAATTAATATGTCGTTAATGTTCAGGTAATTTGATTAAGCAAATGCGGATGAGTTCTGAGGGGCTGTATGGGTTTGACAGGTACTGATTCTTGTGCAACATGTATTCAAAATATTTCACAAGACTGGAAAATTCAGATTGTTCGAAATGTTTCATCATTATGATGCTATTTTTTACTCGGTCTTGTGTGGCTTGAGACCAATATGTTGAGAGGAAGGCATGATAAAATTCTCCTTCACTGTGGCAATCGAGAATGACCAATCGCATTCTTACAGCTGGTTCATTCTCTAAATAGCCACACATAAAATCTAATCTGTGTTCTAACGACCAGTTGGGAGGAAAAGAATGAGAGAATTGATGGAGCCATGCTTGTGGATGAATATCGTTGCCAGAATTCTTAAATGTTTTGAATTTATGTGTAGTAATGAACAGCTTATAGTCAAAATCATCATGTCGGCGAGTTACATGTCGGTCATTGTTACGTCGATTCGGCGGTTCCATCTCAAAATTCGGTGTGCCTTGCCAATTTCTTTCATAATTTCCGAAGTGTCCTGTGTTATTATTTTGTGATTGTTCCGTATTTCTAAGTCCCTCTTCCCGTGTTGGATCGCGAGTGTCCTCTGAAATATGTAATTTTTGTATTACTTGTGCCAACTGATCTTGTACTTCCCGGACTTCTCTCTTGTGTTGCGTATTAATTTGATTCTGATTTTGTTTGAATTTCTTAATTTGTTCATACTCTTCTGTGTCAGTGATGGCTACAGGCCTTGTGTCACTCAGATCATCATCTACCTTTGTAGATAAGTTAGTGAACTGATCCGAAAGTCCGGCTACTTTCTCCGATTGTGTACTTATTTCCTCAGTGTGTTTTTCTGAACCAAGTTTCAGAGTATCTACTGTGTCCTTTAAGTTTTCCTGAGATTTTGCAAGCTGTGTAACCGAATCGGTAGATGCAACTGAGTCAATTTTAGCTTGCAAAGTGTCGTGATTTTCATGAACAATGGTTTGCAGTTCTTTTATGGCTGCTTCGTGATTCTGTAATGCATTTTCATGCCGCGAAAAAATAGGTTGAAAATGCTCACAAATTTGTGTTTTTACTTCATTACAGACTTTTTGACATTTCGATTCAATGTTATGTAACTCAGTATTTAAATCTTCACGTGTTTGTTCAAGTGTGGTGTCTAACTTTTGAAGCTTTTGCTGTGTTTGTCTCTGATTTTGTTCCATTGTGTCTAACTTTTGAAGATTTTGTTCCATTGTGTCTAACTGTTGCTGTGTTTGTCTCTGGTGTTGTTACATTGTGCCTAACTTTTGAAGCTTTTGCTGTGTTTGTCTCTGATTTTGTTCCATTTGTTGCATTAGCTGTAATAACAATGCATTAGTGCCTGGAATCTGTTCCTCTACGCTTTTCGGCAGTGCATTTGCACCGGCAACATTCACATTTTGACAAGCAGAAAATGTGTCTTGACTTATTTGAGAAAACGGTGAGGACGCAAAATCTGAATCTACAGTATTTGCAAAATTGTGTCCTGTGATTTCGGATTCCTGAGGCGAGCTGTTGCCGAGCGATTGATCGATAATGCTTCCCTGTTCACTAATTGTTTCACTGCCTACGCCATTGTTGGCCGCCCGCTCCATTTCCCTATGCACAATTACCAAATTACTATGTTGAACATTAGTTAATTCATTACACACTGCTTTCGTCTTCACTGTCATTTCTCAGTTTACTTTGGAGCCTAGTATTACGTTTTTCACACGCCATAATTTTCACAATATTTCACACGATAAAACAGAAAAGCGCAATTTGAAGAGCAAAATAAGAGAAAATAGCAATGGAAATAATGTCTGCTTAATTGCAAGCGCAGCTGCGAAATACTTGGTGCAAATCTACATGCATGTCACAACTGTTTTACTGTACAACAATGAAAAACTACAATTACAAAGGAAATTCTCTCCATGATTACGCGTAGCAATAAACAAAGGCTACACTAATTACACAAACTACAAGAAAAAAATCAGAAGATTCCAGTGAGGTATCCTCGGCTAAGAGTCGACATATAGAACGTCCCCTTTTGAAAAATTATACATGAATGTGCTTAAACTGTCACACAATATTTTTAGCGCAACGCAATCTGACTTTCAATAATCCCTACAAAAGAATGGCCCTGACTAACATTAACCTATACCTTTCACAAATCACTTACCTCACAAAAATCTTCGTTACTCGAACTACTGCAATATAGCGAGCGCCACTACTGCTAGCTGAACATTCTAACTACTGAAGGCACTAACTACTGATAGGCATAGTTAGCAAATGAAAGATTTTGATAGAGAACAAATGATGTATTTACCTTAATAGTCATAATATATATAGCAGTTCATGACATCCAGTCTTACAAATTTCAAAACTCCGCCATTTCTCTCCCCACATCCACCACTGCTGGCGGCTCACCTCCAACTGCCGAACGCTATGCGCTGTTAACATCCAGCTACCCAACACTACAATGGCAGACAACAATGCAAACTAGCCACAGACTGCACACAGCACAGCCAGTGATTTTCATACAGAGCGCTACGTGGCGTTACCAATAAGAAAACCTAAACAGCCTACTTACAAGAGGTGTGTTGGTGAATGTCAGAGTACGGTGCAGCGAGTAAGTGTGCAGACGTTTTCAGACATGCTAATTGTGACTGTTTGTTAAAAATGGCTCAAAGAACACATATTGATGACATTATGAGGGGTAGAATGCTAGGGCGACTGGGGGATGGTCAAATACAGCTGGTCGTAACACGAGCCCTCCGTGTGCCGCAAAGTGTGATCTCAAAAGTATGGCAACGATTCCATAAGACAGGAAACGTGTTCAGGCACTACAGTACGGGCCGTTCACAGTGTACAACACCACAACAAGACCGATATCTCACCATCAGCGCCCGCAGACGGCGACGGAGTACTGCAGATAGCCTTGCTCAGGACCTTACCGCAGCCACTGGAACAGTTTTCTCCAGACATGCAATCTACAGACGACTGAACAGACATGGTTTATTCGCCCGGAGACCTACAAGGTGCATTCTACTGATCCCTGGTCGCAGGATAGCCCGCAAAGCCTGAGGTCAAGAACACAGTACATGGTCACTGGAACAGTGGTCCCAGGTTTTGTTCACGGACGAGTCCAGGTATAGTCTGAACAGTGATTATCGCCGGGTTTTCAACTGGCGTGAACCAGGAACCAGATACCAACCTCTTAATGTCCTTGAAAGGGACCTGTATGATGGTCGTGGTTTGATGGTGTGAAGTGGGATTATGATTGGTGCACGTACACCCCTGCATGTCTTTGACAGAGGAACTGTAACAGGTCAGGTGTATTGGGACATCATTTTGCATCAGTATGTCCGCCTTTTCAGGGGTGCAGTGGATCCCACATTCCTCCTAATGGATGATAGCGCATGTCCCAACCAAGCCGCCAACGTGGAGGAGTAGCTGGAAACAGAAGATATCCGGCGAATGGAGTGGCCTGCCTGTTCTCCAGACATAAACCCCATCTAGCACGTCTGGGATACTCTCGGTCGACGTATCGTTGCACGTCTTCAAACCCCTACGACACTTCAAGAGCTCCGACAGGCACTGGTGCAAGGATGGGAGGCTATATCCCAGCAGCTGCTCTACCACCTGATCCAGAGTACGCCAACCCGCTGTGAGGCCTGTGTACGTGTGCAAGATGATCATATCCCATATTGATGTCGGGGTACATGCGCAGGAAACAGTGGCGTTTTGTAGTACACGTAGGGAGCTCCAACGTTAGGCGGGTTATGGAGCCCCTTAGGAAAATAGCGGGTAGGTCGGGGAAGAATGCCAGTGTGCACTCGGTGTGCTTGCCGGGGGGTCTCGTCCGTAATGTGGAGGAGGCCCTTCCGGCAGCTATTGAACGCACTGGGTGTGACCGGCTGCAGATAGTAGCACATGTCGGAACGAATGACGCCTGCCGCTTGGGTTCTGAGGCCATCCTTGGTTCCTTCCGGCGGCTGGCTGATTTGGTGAAGACAACCAGCATCGCACGCGGAGTGCAAGCTGAGCTTAATATCTGCAGCATAGTGCCCAGAGTCGATCGCGGTCCTCTGGTTTGGAGCCGTGTGGAGGGTCTAAACCAGAGGCTCAGACGACTCTGCGACTATAATGGTTGCAAATTCATCGACCTCCGTTATTGGGTGGAGAACTGTAGGGCCCCCCTAGACAGGTCAGGCGTGCACTACACACCGGAAGCAGCTACTAGGGTAGCAGAGTACGTGTGGCGTGCACACGGGGGTTTTTTAGGTTAGAGGGACCCCCCCTTGGGCGAAACGATAAAATACCTGACGGCTTACCAGAGAGGACATTATCATCGTTGATAAAGAACGTCCGTCCTCAGAGACCAAAAACAGGAAAAGTCAACGTAATATTGGTAAACTGCAGGAGTATCCAGGGCAAGGTTCCTGAATTAGTATCTCTTATTGAAGGAAATAGTGCGCATATAGTATTAGGAACGGAAAGTTGGTTAAAACCGGAAGTGAACAGTAACGAAATCCTAGACACAGAATGGAATATATACCGCAAGGATAGGATAAACGCCAATGGTGGAGGAGTATTTATAGCAGTAAAGAATTCAATAATATCCAGTGAAGTTATTAGCGAATGCGAATGTGAAATAATCTGGGTTAAGTTAAGTATCAAAGGTGGGTCAGATATGATAGTCGGATGCTTCTATAGACCACCTGCATCAGCAACCGTAGTAGTTGAGCGCCTCAGAGAGAACCTGCAGAACGTCGTGAAGAAGTTTCGTGATCATACTATTGTAATAGGGGGAGACTTCAATCTACCAGGTATAGAATGGGATAGTCACACAATCAGAACTGGAGCCAGGGACAGAGACTCTTGTGACATTATCCTGACTGCCTTGTCCGAGAATTACTTCGAGCAGATAGTTAGAGAACCAACTCGTGAAGCTAACGTTTTAGACCTCATAGCAACAAATAGACCGGAACTTTTCGACTCCGTGAATGTAGAAGAGGGTATCAGTGATCATAAGTCAGTGGTTGCATCAATGACTACAAGTGTAATAAGAAATGCCAAGAAAGGAAGGAAAATATATTTGCTTAACAAGAGTGATAGGGCACAAATCGCAGAATATCTGAGTGACCACCATCAAACGTTCATTTCTGAGGAAGAGGATGTGGAACAAAAATGGAAAAAATTCAGAAACATCGTCCAGTACGCCTTAGATAAGTTCGTACCGACTAAGGTCCAAAGCGAGGGGAAAGATCCACCGTGGTATAACAATCATGTACGAAAGGTACTACGGAAACAAAGAAAGCTTCATCATAGGTCTAAGAGTAGTCGAATCATAGCTGATAAGGAAAAGCTGAACGAAGCGAAAAAGAGCGTAAAGAGAGCAATGAGAGAAGCATTCAACGAATTCGAACATAAAACATTGGCAAACAATCTAAACAAGAACCCTAAAAAGTTTTGGTCATATGTAAAATCGGTAAGCGGATCTAAATCCTCTATTCAGTCACTCGTTGACCACGATGGCACCGAAACAGAGGACGACCGAAGAAAGGCAGAAATACTGAATTCAGTGTTCCGAAACTGTTTCACTGCGGAAAATCGTAACACGGTCCCTGACTTCAGCCGTCGCACGGACGCCAAAATGGAAAATATTGAAATAAACGATATCGGAATTGAAAAACAACTGCTATCACTTAGTAGCGGAAAAGCATCCGGACCAGACGAGATACCCTTAAGATTCTACAGTGATTATGCTAAAGAACTTGCCTCCTTTCTATCAGCAATTTATCGTAGATCGCTGGAAGAACGTAAAGTACCTAGCGACTGGAAGAAAGCGCAGGTCGTTCCCATTTTCAAGAAGGGTCATAAATCAGATGCGAATAATTATAGGCCTATTTCGCTTACGTCAATCTGTTGTAGAATAATGGAACATGTTTTGTGTTCTCGTATTATGACGTTCTTAGATAATACAAATCTCCTTCATCATAACCAACATGGATTCCGCAAACAGAGATCATGTGAAACTCAGCTCGCCCTATTTGCCCAAGAAATTCACAGTGCCGTAGACACTGGCGAGCAGATTGATGCCGTATTCCTGGACTTCAGGAAGGCATTTGATACGGTTCCGCACTTACGTTTAGTGAAAAAAATACGAGCTTACGGAATATCGGACCAGGTTTGTGATTGGATTCAGGATTTCCTAGAAGAAAGAACACAACATGTCATTCTTAACGGTTCAAAATCTGCAGATGTAGAGGTAATTTCGGGAGTACCGCAGGGAAGCGTGATAGGACCTTTATTGTTTACAATATACATAAATGACTTAGTTGACAACATCGGTAGCTCCGTGAGGCTATTTGCAGATGACACGGTTGTCTACAAGAAAGTAGCAACATCAGAAGACTCGTACGTACTCCAGGAGGACCTGCAGAGGATTAATGCATGGTGCGACAGCTGGCAGCTTTCCCTAAACGTAGATAAATGTAATATAATGCGCATACATAGGGCCAGAAATCCATTCCAGTACGATTATGCCATAGGTGGTAAATCATTGGAAGCGGTAACGACCGTAAAATACTTAGGAGTTACTATCCGGAGCGATCTGAAGTGGAATGATCACATAAAACAAATAGTGGGAAAAGCAGGCGCCAGGTTGAGATTCATAGGAAGAATTCTAAGAAAATGTGACTCATCGACGAAAGAAGTAGCTTACAAAACGCTTGTTCGTCCGATTCTTGAGTATTGCTCATCAGTATGGGACCCTTACCAGGTTGGATTAATAGAAGAGATAGACATGATCCAGCGAAAAGCAGCGCGATTCGTCATGGGGACATTTAGTCAGCGCGAGAGCGTTACGGAGATGCTGAACAAGCTCCAGTGGCGGACACTTCAAGAAAGGCGTTACGCAATACGGAGACGTTTATTATCGAAATTACGAGAGAGCACATTCCGGGAAGAGATGGGCAACATATTACTACCGCCCACATATATCTCGCGTAATGATCACAACGAAAAGATCCGAGAAATTAGAGCAAATACGGAGACTTACAAGCAGTCGTTCTTCCCACGCACAATTCGTGAATGGAACAGGGAAGGGGGGATCAGATAGTGGTACAATAAGTACCCTCCGCCACACACCGTAAGCTGGCTCGCGGAGTATAGATGTAGATGTTTTTCGGGACGGTATTCTAAAGTTATCACCAATACCGTGGAGCTACAGATCTGTGTCGTGTGTGTTCCCTATGTGTCTATGCCATTAGCGCCAGTTTTGTGTAGTGCCACGTTGAGTGGCTCCACATTCTGCAATTATCCTTAATTTATGAGCATGAGTGTAGATTTGCAACGGACAATAGCATTTGATGGGTTATACCACCAAAGAATATGTACCTTATCGGTGTTGTGTAAATGCTGTAAAGAATAAATTCAAAGGAAGACTAGCCACTAAACACAGCTGTAGGCGAAGACGGCTATTTTTGTATTCCAAATGAAGCAGCGAATGAAATGCAAAAAAGCGTGCAAAAGGAGCAGATACTACAATTTCATTTCACTTTGAAGAATTAGGCCTCCGATTTAGACCACGTTTTAGTAACATCGTTACTGTCTCATAGAAATGCAAAAAAGTAACTGCATCACATTAGGAGACAATACATGCGACAGGCGCCAAATCCGACTTATCCTGGAGGAATATCCTTTCAAGAAAATAAGTTACTGATGAAAGACGGCAGCAAAATTTTATCTGCAGTTGACAACAGAGGGCCGAACTGGAAAATGTTGGTTTGTGGCAGCGAAAAGGGAAAATCATTTTTATCAAGTTATGATCCATTCTTTGTAGATCGAACGTTCAAAAGCTGGAACAAATAGTTTGTTGTTTATACTACAAGTCGATCTTACAGGTTCTTGGGCGGAAACAAAAACACTATTCCAGCTGCCTACTTTTACTACCAAACAAAAACAGAGCAACTTACCATCTTTCTACTTAACTATTAAAACAACGAGCTTGGATGGAATCCTGTTTCTCTCATGATGGACTTCGGCTCCACGCCTGTACGGTTGCGCTAGACTCAGAGGTACCCTGTTCGAGTCCTTCACTCCCTATCAGCGTCTGGCTGATTAGAACCGGAGAGCTGGTGACGTAAAGTGTTTGATCTCTAGATTTTCGGTCTAAGTCCTGATTTAAACTCCATATCAGTCCGCAGTATATCATGAAAAGAGGGCAGATTTCTATACAGCGACAGAAAACTGGAGAGAGAGAAGTTTTAATTGGGATTTATTTCAATGAATATTAAACTTCAAATGTTAAAATTGGAATGAATGTTTCCAAATGAATGTTACTTGAATGTTAAGTTAAATGTTAATGCGCTTCACAAAGCAATTTTTCCCCTCAGTTGCGAGTACCTTTAAAAGGATCTAAGCTTTCTCGACTGGCCAGCTATGCCTGTGATTAATAAGTTTACTTGAACGACGTACGTTCGTGCAATCGCCGTAATAACCAAATGGTAGCCATGCGAAGAACTCAGCTCCGCTGTCGTTGCACGCCGCTCTCCTCAAAAGTATATTTAAGTTTATTTATTACGTTACACACTCGTGTCCACCTACAGTCTCAGCACTTTGTGTGATGTTTGAATGTAGTCGTCTCAGGTTATGGGGACAGAAAATATAAGTAAAGTTCCAATGCAAAGATTGCCTGCTGCAGCGGAACCGGACCGCGTGCAGGTTCGAACTAACACTCATGAAGCCGCAGAGACGACTGTCTAAGCGTTTGTATATGCAAACTTGAAGCACAAATTCTCAAAATTCTTAAATGACGAAATTTCCCACCTCTGAATAAATATTTTTACATACGGTAGTTCTCTTTAGCAAAACAACCACTTTCGTATGTCTGTTTACAAGATATTACGTCTCAGGCTTAATTCTCTGATACCCTAGTGTATGCCGTCCAAGAATAAAATTTGATACGCTCCGACAACATGTCTTTCTCAAAATGGACCAAATGGCTCTGAGCACTATGGGACTTAACTTCTGAGGTCATCAGTCCCCTAGACTTAGAACTACTTAAACGTAACTAACCTAAGGGCATCACACACATTCATGCCCGAGACAGGATTCGAACCTGCGACCGTAGCGGTCTCGCGGTTCCAGACCGTAGCGCCTAGAACCGCTCAGCTACCCCGGCCGGCAACACGTCTTTCTATTGCAGTATCTCAAGCCATAATAGAAAGTATTATTAATCTACTTTCAAAAAGATTCTGTATCAGCGAAGAGTAGCATTGCCTACACAGAGTTTACTCTCGCATTTACTTTTTTTCACTGCCGCAAATACGTTAATTTTCATGCTCACGTAGTGCGCAGTTCGATGAACCACAGAATGTGCTGTGAAACACTGTCAACAGAGTTGACAGACACGATCCGTCTCAAAATTTACACATTTGTCATACCGTAAATCGATTATTGTCATTACAGTGCCACAATATTGACGGCAATCCACCAGTCAGATGTGGTCGTTTTGGTGTTATTGAAAGGAACCGGCCGCGGGTCGCCACCGTATATCACCGTCTCCCCTCTTCCATCACCATCCAACACAATCATGACGCCCCACTACACATACACCCATTACGGTCATCTACACTCTTACAGGAAACCATGCGGCAATCCGACTTTTGTAATTTTTTATATTTACGGTACATGAAGTTCGGACTTCAAGTATCAATCCCTTGAAACAATTGATTCAACTCTCAAAAATTCACGAGAAAATTAACTTTGACGTTTCGAAGTTCTCCAAGTGTCTTTGGTACCCTACAGTCATCGAGTAAAACAGAAATTATTTCTGACGATCCCCAGGCCCTCTGCTGTTCTTTATGTTTAATAACAATTTAGGAGACAATCCGAGCAAGTTGTTTGCAGACGATTCTGTCATTTTTCGTCTAGTAAAATCATCAGAAGATCAAAACCAATTGCAAAACGATTTATATATCTGTATTGCGCGAAAATTGGGAATATTCGAAATAATGAAAAGTTTGTGGTCATTCATATGATTGGTAAAAGGAGTCCGTTAAGCTTCGGTTACACGGTAAATCAGTCAAATCTAAAGGCCGCAAATTCAACCAAGTACCTAGGAATTACAGTTATGAACAAATTAACTTGGAAGGAAAACATAGAAAATGTTTTGAAGAAGACGAACCAAAGACACTATGTTTGTCCGTCCTCCTTCGGAGTACTGATGCGCGGTAGGGGGGAATCTTACCAAATAGGATTACTGGAGCTCATCGAGGAAGTTCAAAGAAAGGCGACACGTTTTTTATCGTAGAGAAATAGGGGAGAAGGTGTCAAGGACGTGATACAGAATTTGAAATGGAAATCATTAAAGCAAAGGCTTTTCGTTGCGGCGGAATCTTCTCACGAAATTTCAATCACCAATTTTCTTGGAAGAGCAGTTGAACGGAATGGATAGTGTCTTGAAAGGAGGATATAAGATGAACATCAACAAAAGCAAAACGAGGATAATGGAATGTAGTCGAATTAAGTCGGGTGATGCTGAGGGAATTAGATTAGGAAATGAGACACTTAAAGTAGTAAAGGAGTTTTGCTATTTGGGGAGCAAAATAACTGATGATGGTCGAAGTAGAGAGGATATAAAATGTAGACTGGCAATGGCAAGGAAAGCGTTTCTGAAGAAGAGAAATTTGTTAACATCGAGTACAGATTTAAGTGTCAGGAAGTCGTTTCTGAAAGTATTTGTATGGAGTGTAGCCATGTATGGAAGTGAAACATGGACGATAAATAGTTTGGACAAGAAGAGAATAGAAGCTTTCGAAATGTGGTGCTACAGAAGAATGCTGAAGATTAGATGGATAGATCACATAACTAATGACGAGGTATTGAATAGAATTGGGGAGAAGAGGAGTTTGTGGCACAACTTGACAAGAAGAAGGGACCGGTTGGTAGGGCATGTTCTGAAGCATCAAGGGATCACAAATTTAGCATTGGAGGGCAGCGTGGAGGGTAAAAATCGTAGAGGGCGACCAAGAGATGAATACACTAAGCAGATTCAGAAGGATGGAGGTTGCAGTAAGTACTGGGAGATGAAGAAGCTTGCACAGGATAGAGTAGCATGGAGAGCTGCATCAAACCAGTCTCAGGACTGAAGACAACAACAACAATAACAATTTTCTCTTCCGAACATGAACGTATTTTGTTGACGCTCACCTAAATATTCAAAAATCGGTCTAACCTTAGGACATAACAATCGATTTTTTCAAGAATTTTTGAGAGTTTCTTTCGAAATGATTTGTTGGATTGTGAGGGCTTTCAAATAAAATGATGTGGTGTGGTGGCCCTCAATTACGTACCATCAGACTCAGAGTTGAAATATTAAAATGATCATCATAATAAAACAAAAGAAATCAAAGCTCTCACGGAAAGATAGGGGTGTGTTTTTCTCCCATGCTGTTCGAGGGTGGATTAATAGAGAATTAATGTGAAGGTGGTTCGAAAGACCCTCCGCCAGGCACTTAACTGTACATCCTGTGGATGTAGATGTAGATGAAGTACAGCCGACATTTCGACAAGCAGTGCGGCTCTGTGGCAGAGCGCTGGTCTGCGCTGTCAGCGATGTGGGTTCGATTCCCAGCTAATGTAAATTTTTAAACAAAGGTGCATGTTTATGAGCATTTTCGGGAAGCGCAGAATGTATAAAGGTGGAATAACATCAGTATCTTGCAAGACCAGTAATCGCTGTTTCGAGTCTCGTTTCGGTCATTTTTTTCTCTTTTTCGTTCATTTCTCTTAACACATATTTAATCGTCATTTCTATGAAAAATTCGCGTTTTCATATTTATAATGACACACCACACACAAAAATCCAGTTTTCATTGCAAATATGAATTCTTAATCACCGATCTTCTATAAAAATTGTGAATAAAGTTTGTTTCGATTGAAGAAAGACGTAATTTTTATTTTATTTTATGTATTCCAGTCTTTACGTAAATGCCCGTTAAACAAGATTCTTTTTCAAAAAATTTACTACGGTAAGGAATCGAACCAGGGCCACACATGTGGCGAGCAAGTACTCTCCCACAGAGCTGTTATGCCCCGGAACAATACCCCAGTGCACATTAAAAATTCGCCCTATCTTGGCAGCTTCAGGAAGGGGTACCGCCTATGTCAGTGACTAGCAAACTGCCAGCTGTGCGAGTTGCGGCAAACACGGAAGATATCACAGCGCGGGGAACGATCGAGCCCAGAAGTCTGCAAGGGAAACGTAATGATATCATGGAAGCCGAGAGATAACGTCGTACTAGTGACAAAGCAGAGTTTCGTAAGAGAGGCTAGATACAATTCAACTTTAAGTATACAAGTGTCGAGTCAGCAGAAGAGAGCCTCTGAGAGATAAAATCACGAAAGTCTGAAATCGCTACTAGAGTGACAGCGAAGGAGAAAGCAGGACACATCCCCATCGCCAACATAGATACTCCATCCCTCTTAATAAATCATCGTATATCCATAATTGAAACGGACGACTTGGAACGTGAGCTACTATACACTACTGGCCATTAAAATTGCTACACCAAGAAGAAATGCAGACGATAAATGGGTATTCATTGGACAAATATATTATACTAGAACTGACATGTGAATACATTTTCACGCAATTTGGGTGCATAGATCCTGAGAAGTCAGTACCCAGATAAACCACCTCTGGCAGTAATAACGGCCTTGATACGCCTGGGCATTGAGTCAAACAGAGCTTGGATGGCGTGTACAGCTACAGCTGACCATGCAACTTCAACACGATACCACAGTGCATCAAGAGTAGTGACTGGCGTATTGTGACGAGCCAGTTGCTCGGCCACCATTGACCAGACGTTTTCAGTTGGTGAGAGATCTGGAGAATGTGCCGGCCAGGGCAGCAGCCGAACATTTTCTGTATCCAGAAAGGCCCGTGAGGTCCTGCAACATGCGGTCTTGCAATATCCTGCTGAAACGTAGGGTTTCGCAGTGATCGAAAGAAGGGTAGAGCTACGGGTCGTAACACATCTGAAATGTAACATCCACTGTTCAAAGTGCCGTCCATGCGAACAAGAGGTGACCGAGACGTGTAACCAATAACACCCCATACCTTCATTGCGGGTGATAGCCAGTATGGCGATGACGAATACTCGCTTCCAATGTGCGTTCACCGCCATATCGCCAAACACGGATGCGACCATCATGATGCTGTAAAGAGAACCTGGATTCATCCGAAAAAATGACGTTTTGCCATTCGTGCAGCCAGGTTCGTCGTCGAGTACACCATCGCAGGCGCTGTTGTCTGTGATGCAGCGTCAAGGTTAACCGCAGCCACGGTCTCCGAGCTGATAGTCCATTCTGCTGCAAACGTCGTCCAACTGTTCGTGCAGATGGCTGATGTCTTGCAAACGTCCCCATCTGTTGACTCAGGGATCGAGACGTGGCTGCACGATCCGTTACAGCCATGCGGATAAGATGCCTGTCGTCTCGACTGCTAGATATACGAGGCCGTTGGGATCCAGAACGGCGTTCCATATTACCCTCCTGAACCCACCGATTCCATATTCTGCTAACAGTCATTGGATCTCGACCAACGCGAGCAGCAGTGTCGCGATACGATAAACCGCAATCGCGATAGGCTACAATCCGTCCTTTATCAAAGTCGGAAACGTGATGGTACGCATTTCTCCTCCTTACACGAGGCATCACAACAACGTTACACCAGGTAACGCTGGTCAACTGCTGTTTGTGTATGAGAAATCGGTTGGAAACTTTCCTCATGTCAGCACGTTGCAGGTGTTGCTCTGAAAAGCCAATCATTTGTATATCACAGCATCTTCTTCCTGTCGGTTAAATTTCGCCTCTGTAGCACGTCATCTTCGTGGCGTAGCAATTTTAATGGTCATTAGTGTAACATATGTTAAAAATGACGAAATTGCTCCAGCTGTATTGAGATGTTTGTTTTATTGGCAACTAGTTTCGATGTTGTTTACAACATCATCTTCAGGCCCAGACTTGTTGTCAGCAACCTTATGTGCCTAGCACTACTAGTCAGTGGTGAGACAGGCGACTGCCCAGTGCGTAGTCTCATCAGCCCTCGTATGAATTGCTGCTATTGAGTTAGAGGGGAGCATGTCGACCCTAGGCAAGCCTAGCTGTCTTAGATCGTCTACGGAACTAAGAGCTCGGCTGGAAGGCCGTTGTTGTCCGCCACCTGCGCAGGCAACTGCCGAGGCCACGCTGATGGGGCGCGGAGGCCACCATCACCCCTCATGCCAGCTGGAGGCTTTACCAGCGTCACCTGGATGATGTCCGCCACCCGCCATCGATTAGGTGGGCGCCGCTGCCGCTCATCCCGTCCCTGTGGCAGACACCGATGCCGTTGTCTCCTGTTTCCTAAGGAGGGACTGAGAGCCGACCACTAGGTGCCATCGAGCATTTAGCGAGCATTTCAGGTGGACCTGGGCCGTAACTCCTTAGCGCAAATCTCCGACCTCAGAGAGTGCATTTTGGAAATGGATTCGTAGAGCTGGAGGCTGCCGCAGTTCACGGGTAGACGGCCGCCCGTCGTGAAGCAGCCGCCATCGACCCTACACTGTGCTGGCGATACTGCAAAACGAGCGCGAGCCAGCGAGCCATTCTTCTGACGCGCGTTGGAACACAATCCTGTATTTCTGCCTAGTAAATGTGTTATTGACAATGACGTTTACTTGGTCTAGATCTACATGATTACTCTGCAGTTCACATTTAAGTGCTTGGCAGAGGGTTCATCGAACCACAATCATACTATCTCTCAACCATTCCACTCCGGAACAGCGCGCGGGAAAAACGAACACCTAAACCTTTCTGCTCGAGCTCTGATTTCTCTTATTTTATTTTGATGATCATTCCTACCTATGTAGGTTGGGCTCAACAAAATATTTTCGCATTCGGAAGAGAAAGTTACTGACTGAAATTTCGTAAATAAATCTCGCCGCGACGAAAAACGTCTTTGCTTTAATGACTTCCATCCCAACTCGCGTATCATATCTGCCACACTCTCTCCCCTATTACGTGATAATACAAAACGAGCTGCCCTTTTTTGCACCCTTCCGATGTCCTCCGTCAATCCCACCTGGTAAGGATCCCACACCGCGCAGCAATATTCTAACAGAGGACGAACGAGTGTAGTGTAAGCTGTCTCTTTAGTGGACTTGTTGCATCTTCTAAGTGCCCTGCCAATGAAACGCAACCTTTGGCTCGCCCTCCGCACAATATTGTCTATGTGGTCTTCCCAACTGAAGTTGTTCGTAATTTTTACATCCAGGTACTTAGTTGAATTGGTAGCCTTGAGAATTGTACTATTTATCGAGTGAATGAATTCCAACGGATTTCTTTTGGAACTCATGTGAATCACCTCACACTTTTCGTTATTTATCGTCAACTGCCACTTGCCACACCATACAGCAATCCTTTCTAAATCGCTTTGCAACTGATACTGGTCTTCTGATGACCTTACTAGACGGTAAATTACAGCATCATCTGCGAACAACCTAAGAGAACTGCCCAGATTGTCACCCAGGTCATTTATATGGATCAGGAACAGCAGAGGTCCCAGGACGCTTCCCTGGGGTACACCTAATATCACTTCCGTTTTACTCGATGATTTGCCGTCTATTACTACGAACTGCGACCTTCCTGACAGAAATCACGAATCCAGTCGAACAAATAAGACGATACCCCATAGGCCCGCAGCTTGATTAGAAGTCGCTTGTGAGGAACGGTGTCAAAAGCCTTCCGAAAATCCAGAAATACTGAATCAACCTGAGATCCACTGTCGATAGCGGCCATTACTTCGTGCGAATAAAGAGCTAGCTGCGTTGCACAAGAACGATATTTTGTGAAACCATGCTGATTATATATTAATAGATCGTTCCCTTCGAGGTGATTCATAAGGTTTGAATACAGTATATGCTCCAAAACCCTACTGCAAACCGACGTCAGTGATATAGGTCTGTAGTTCGATGGATTAATCCTACTACCCTTCTTAAACACTGGTGCGATCTGTGCAATTTTCCAATCTGTAGGTACAGATCTATCGGTGAGCGAGCGGTTGTATATGACTGCTAAGTAGGGAGCTATTGTATCAGCGTAATCTCTACGGAACCTAATCGGTATACAATCTGGACCTGAAGACTTGCTCGTATCAAGCGATTTGAGTTGCTTCGCAACCCTAAGGCATCTACTTCTAAGAAACTCATGCTAGCAGCACGTCGATTGACAAAATCGGGTGAACTGTTTAGAATTTGGAAATTCGTTGCTGGGTGTAACTTGTATAATTTACAGTCAGATACTAAGCTTATAACTAATAAAGATATTGAAAATCTGATTACACCATCAGAATCGTCGTGCAAATAATGGTAATGTACATGTTTCTTTTTGAAGTATCATGAATCCTCTGGCTATTATTAATTTCTACATGAACTGTGAAATGTCTGCCATTATGGCTTCACAAAGTCCACCATCTTTGGCACTCTTGGCATACAAATATCCTTCACCGACACAAAGCACCTTCCGCGACACAGCGTCAACGTGGAATTCCCAGCCACTCGGTCGGCCTGGACCTCGCGCTGGGGCTGCCCCTCTCGCTCCGGCTGACGCACGGCAGCACGCGGTCGCTGACGGACCCCGGATTGCCGTGCGGCCCGTGCGGCCACGCCAACTCCGAACTTACAATATTTTCAGGGCGCCACAACTCGCCCATTACCCCAAAATTGACATTTGAATTCTGAACTTCACTTATAGTAAACATAAAAAATTACAAAACCCGATCGCAGTGCTGTTTCCTTATCAACTGATAACACCTAAGACACAACTAGGGCACGGGGCGACGAAAGGAGCCGTTGTGCACAGGGACAGAAAATCCTTCCTGACCGAATGGCCGCCTCCCACCTAAAACTGCCGCATGGCGACTTATTTCTTTCGTGCTGCTAACGTCTGCTACAGTGTGTTTCTACCTGTTCTTCTGTCCTCTTTTGAATCTAGGCATACATGAAAGTAATCGAACATATCTCTTTTTGTAATTATGCTTACTATTGCGGCTTCAGAGTTTTTCACGGTGAGACCTACGTGTAAAATTTTCTCCGTGTTCAAGCTGCATCGTTTTCCACTTAAATCTCGAGCTTTCGTAGTCAGCAGGAAGTGATGTGTGCCTGAAGCCTGGAGCAACCGGGAAGGAAGGAGGGAGCACAATGAAACTTTGCAGGTTGAGAGACTATGTGACGTTATTTCATTGTTCATGAAAACAAGTGAAATTTACAAAGAACTTGGCAGTATGAACCCACTTATCACTGTGACGCTGCACCCCCTTCGACCCGGATGCGAGCACCAATTCTGTCGGGAAGGGTGTCCTAAAACTATTGTATCCTATCCTAAGGTAGCCTGACCTACACCTGTTGCAACTGGTCCTTCAGATTGTTGTTACTGGCACTGACGCCCAGTTGACGTGCGAGCTGGTCCCACACTCGACCTGTCACGGACAGATCTTGAGATCCTGCTGGCCGTGGGAGTACCTCACTGTCACGCACGAGACGACACAAGTATGTCAACAGCACTGCAAAGCCATAGATGTTTGAACTCTGACTCTTTCGCCATCAACACAAAAGTCAGATAGCGATCGTTTTCTTAAATCATTTGCAATACATTTGTGTCACGAAAGGGTGAATAATGGCATAGATGTAGAAAGAGGAAAAGAACCGAATAAGACGGGCTTATTCATGAAGTTAACTTGAAGCTCTATAAAAGTTTCTTATTTACACTTTAATAAGTGAGAACCGGGTCGCGGTGGTCTAGCGATCGGTTCACCAGACTCGTCTCTCGAGTCACCGGTTTCAGTCTCGGACAGAGGCGTGGATTTTCCCAAGTTCCAGCCCCTTCAGGAATACCTAAAATATAGGCCAACGAGTTTTATTCACAATTCCTCTAACAATGATTTGGGTCTACAGCGAAGTTACAAATAATATCCAGATGCTCCAAATCCGACTGGTATACCATAAATAAAGGATAGAGGAAATTATTAGGGCGTCTCTCCTCTTCAGTAGCTGTCATAGTTATTTTCATTTCTCTGCCTTAAATGAATTCCGTACTAAAGAAAACTCATTCAGTGGAAGCTTTTTCCGCATCACCAGATGCTGTTAACATTGTGAACAAGTAACATTCATTTTAATATTACATTCTTTAAAACACTTTTTCTTATGAGTACTTTCATTGGCATCACTACTAACACATAAAAACATAAATCATAACATAACAGAACATTGATTACAAAATGCGAACATCCACAAAGAAATTTCATGAGCTGCGGATATCATTTAGTTTCAAATCAGATAAGCGAACGGTGCACGGAAATCTTTTGCAGTGACCTAAATATAGCACTCAACAGTTGCGAAGAAAATTAAACGAGTATTTGATTGCAGCGTTAAGTTCGATAGCAGCATCCGATAACGTGGAAGGAGACGCTCTTGAGAATATGAAACATGGAAAAAAAGTGCCAACAGTAATGTCACACGTTTGTCATTCTTCAGTAAAATTGTCATTCATTCCACAAAAACGGAAGGGCGCAAAGTACCGTCTGCTTGTAAGGATTACAAAAAGACTGCTGGTAATGCCTTGTAAATAAAAGACCCTGATGAATGAACTTTAGATTTTCAAACAACTTAAGACACAGAGGAACCAAAGTAAGACGAACACGTTACCTAGATGATGTGGGACATACTTTCTATGCAGTACCTCACAGTTGGCGCATTTACCTCGTAGTTTATATCACAGTTTTTCCAGTCTAGTTGACACCTCTAGTCCATCATATTCGTATGAGAATAGCCGAAGCGTAATTCTAAAACAGATGTTACACATTGCAGTACTTGTGGCTGACTCTAAATCAGTGGATAATGCTAACTGTAATTTCATTTCATCTTCGAGACTATTGGAAAGGATTAATACCGCTTTCAATATAGGGCTTGTCCACATTAACTTCTCTTCTGATACAACTGCTCGCCCGCATCTCGTGGTCGTGCGGTAGCGTTCTCGCTTCCCACGCCCGGGTTCCCGGGTTCGATTCCCGGCGGGGTCAGGGATTTTCTCTGCCTCGTGATGGCTGGGTGTTGTGTGCTGTCCTTAGGTTAGTTAGGTTTAAGTAGTTCTAAGTTCTAGGGGACTTATGACCACAGCAGTTGAGTCCCATAGTGCTCAGAGCCATTTGAACCATTTTTACAACTGCTCATCAGCTCCCGTTTAAGTAATAGGTTGATATTCAGATAAATAGGGCGAAACCAGAAGGACAAATATGTATAGCGATGAGATACCTTACACCTGACATCAACATGGAATAACTTGAAAAAGTCGAACATTGTTAAAACAACGAATTTGCATGAAGTGAGGTCGATGAGATAAATTAAACATTTCGAGATCAAACCTAAGCCATTTTATCTGTAAGTATTCCCGTTCTCAGATCGCCACTACTAAGCTACAAAACGCCAGTTGCGTGACATTTCAGATGACATCTTCAAGTCATTTTAAACATTTTGGTTCCTCGACGTCGCAGTGCGCAGTGCCCATTACGCGATACTAACGTCATCCTAGTCCCAGTGCGATGCAACGACCAACTAGCATCTTACTATTTCATCAAAATGCTCAGCAGCGTTATAATTTCAAGAAGAGTGTCAACATACGAATTTCAAAAAAATCCACAAAGCACAGGAAATGAAACGTCAGTTCCCACAGAATCAGTTCAGTTTAATCTTACTTTAACAAGCCAAATATCATTATAGCAGTTCCGAGGGACGAGGGACGTTGTGATTAATTTGGATAGTACACAATATTCACAAGACAGACATTTGGAATCTGTTGGATTGGCCGAGAAATATTTCTGGTGTGCAAATGCGGGCATTGAGTTGCATCACCACTTTTCTGAAACAAGGGTAACTTCCAGAGATTGATCTCTGACATAGTTGAAACATCACTTGGTAAAAGACAGGTGAAAATAAAGCGACAACTGTTTTCTCTTAGGCGCAAACACTCAATAGTTTCCGAAAATATGAACCAAACTTTCGATGCTACTACATCAGTTCGCGCGCATGGCGAATCGGTAGCGTAGAGGCTAAGGTAACACTTTCAGATTTCGCCGTCCGTTTTCAAATCCAATTTATGTCGTTACTACAAAGGCCACTTGTTGACAAATTGCCTGTTGGCTTTTGTCTCGGTTTCTTCGGCCGACATTTCTTTGAAGATTTTTCTGACATTTTGCCAGCACGAGTGGCTAGTATTGTCAAAGCTTCACCCACCATTGCTTGTGTGGACTGGAGCTGAGTTCGTGCAGCAAATTATATGTACCCAGCGCGCCAATGTCCAAGGGCTTTCCCGTCGTCATTTCGGGTGCTGTTCTCCTCTTGCAACCTGCAACGGTCGTTCGCTGCAGCACGGGAATCCAGGATCCGTTCACCTTGAGGATTTATTCTTTCTTGTTGAAGCTATTCCAATTTTTGAGGTTTGCTGTAGTTTCCCTGAACAAGCAGAGGTGAAGAGGTGATAGCTCTTCTCATTAGCCAGAACTTCCGTATCGGCGAATTTTACTATCTGATCGACCTCACACAGTGCTGGTCTTTACACCATGTCTACGCAATATAAAAATGGTTCAAATGGCTCCGAGCAGTATGGGACTTCACATCTGAGGTAATCAGTCCCCTAGAACTTAGAACTACTTAAATCTAACTAACCTAAGAACATCACAAACATCTATGCCCGAGGCAGGATTCGAACCTGCGACCGTAGCAGTCACGCAGTTCTGGACTGAAGCGCCTAGAACCGCACGGCTACCGCGGCCGGCCTACGCAATGTATGGCCGATTCTGTCCATGTGGACGCTCTGGGAATGTATGGCAGACAACCCGTACCCGACATTTCTTCTTCCTATGTGTCACTTTGTAAGTAGGCTGTTTAGGTTTTTGTGATGGCAACGCCACATAGCGCCCTATATGAAAATCACTGACTGTGCTGTGTGAAGTCTGTGGCTGGTTGGCATTGTTGGAATATTCGCTATTGTAGTGTTGGGCAGTTGGACGTGAACAGCGCGTAGCGTTGGGCAGTTGGAGGTGAGACGCCAGCAGAGGTGAATGTGGGGAGAGAGAGGGCAGAATTTTGAGAGCGGACGATCTGGACGTGTGTCCATCAGAAAGAGTAAATTTGTAATATTGGATATCATGAACTGATGTATATATGATGACTTTTGAACGTTATTAAGGTAAATACATTGTTTGTTCTCTATCAAAATCTTTCATTTGCTAACTATGCCTATCAGTCGTTACTGCGTTCAGTAGTTAGAATCTTGTATTCAGCTGGCAGTATTGGCGCACGCTGTATTGCAGTAGTTTGAGTAACGGAGATTTTTGTGAGGTAAGTGAGTTATGAAAGGTATAGGTTATTGATAGTCAGGACCATTCTTTTACAGGGATTATTGAAAGTCAGATTGCATTGCGCTAAAAAAATATTGTGTGTCACTTTAGTGACGATCAGAATAAGTAAAAAGAGAAATGTCAAGTACGTTCAGTTTTGCTCAGCTGTTTGAAAATCAAATAACGTAAGAGGTTTATCAGCACAGTAATTCATTAATTTTTCTAAGGGGATGTTTCATACGTCGACCCTTAGCGAAGGATACCTCACTGGAATTTTCTGATTTTTTCTTGTAATTTGTGTAATTAGTGTAGCTATTGTTTATTGCTAGCACGTAATTATAGAGAGAATTTCCTTTAAAGTTGTAGTTTTTCATTGTTGTACAGTAAAACAGTTGTGGTATGCATGTAGATTTGCAACAAGTATTTCGCAGCTGCGCTTGCAATTAACGAGCTATTATTTTCAGTGCTATGCTAATGTGTTTTCTTGTTTTTGCTCTTCAAATTGTGCTTTTCTTGTTTTCGTGTGAAATACATGATAATTATGGCGTGTGCAAAACGTAACACTAGGCTCCAAAGTAAATTGAGAAATGATAGTGACGACCATTGTAGCTTATCAGCACCACAGTGTAATGAATTAACAGACATTCAATGTAGTAACTTCGTAATTGTGCATAGGGAAATGTAGCGGGCGGCAAATAATGGTGTAGACAGTGAAACAATTAATGAACGGGGAAGCATTATCGATCGATCGGTCGGCAACAACTCGCTTCAGGAATCCGAAATGACAGGATACAATGTTGCGAACACTGTAGATTCAGGTTTTGGATCCTCACCGTTTTCTCAAATAAGTCAATACACATTTTCTACTTGTCAAAATGTGAATGTTGCCGGTGCAAATGCACTGCCGAAAAGCATAGAGGAACAGATTCCAGACACTAATATGTTTTTATTCCAGTTAAAACAACAAATGAAACAAAATCAGAGACAAACGCAGCAAAAGTTAGACACAATGGAACAAAATCTTCAAAAGTTAGGCACAATGTAACAACACCAGAGACAAACACAGCAACAGTTCCAAAAGTAAGACTCAATGGAACAAACGCTAAACAAACACGTGAAGATTTAACTGCATAGCTACTTAAAATCGAATATAAATGTCAAAAAGTCTGTAATGACATAAAAACACAAATTCGTGAGCATTTTCAACCTATTTTTTGCTTATAAAAATGCATTACAGAATCACGAAGAGCCATAAAAGAACTGCAAACTATTGTTCATGAAAATGCAAGCTAAAATTGACTCAGTTGCGTCTACCGATTCAATTACGCAACTTGCAAAAACTCAGGAATACTATAGGACCCAGTAGATACGATTTCAACACAAATGGACACCCTGAAGCTTGGTTCAGAAAAACACACTGAGGAAACCAGTGTGTGAACTTTCGGATCAGTTCACTAACCTATCTGCAAAGGTAGATGATGATCTGAATGACACAAGACCTGTAGCCTTCACTGACACAGAAGAGTATGAACAAATTAGAAAATTCAAACAAAATCAAATCAATACACAGTACAAAAGAGAAATCCGGAAAGTACAAGATTAGTTGTCACAGGTAATACAAGAATTACATATTTCAGAGGACACTCGCGCTCCAATACGGGATGAGGGACATAGAAATACGGAACAGCCACAAAATAATAACAAAGGGCACCTCGGAAATTATGAAAGAAATTGGCAAGGTACACCGAATTTTGAGATGGAACCGCCGAAACGAAGTAACAGTGACCGATGTGCGACTCGCCGACATGATGATTTTGACTATGAGCTGTTCATTACTACACAAAAAATTCAAAGCATTTAAGTATTCTGGCAACGACAATCATCCACAAGCATGGCTTCATCAATTCTCTCATTGTTTTCCTCCCAACTGGTCATTGGAGCACAGGTTAGAATTTATGTGTGGCTACTTAGAGAATGAACCAGCTGTAAGAATGCGATCGGTCATTCACGATTGTCACAGTGAAGGAGAATTTTGTCATGCCTTCCTCTCAGCATATTGGTCTCAAGCTACTCAAGACCGAGTAAAACATAGCATCATAATGATGAAGCATTTCGAACAATCTGAATTTTCCAGTCTTGTGAAATATTTTGAAGACATGTTGCATAAGAATCAGTATCTTTCAAACCCATACAGCCCCTCAGAACTCATCCGCATTTGCTTAATCAAATTGCCTGAACATTTACGACATAATACTTTGGCAGGACGTTGCAAAGACGACATTGAAGCTTTTAAGGGACTCTTACAAGAATTGGAAATTGACACTTGACAATCGCGGGACGCGATAGCAGGAACACAACAATTACAGGTCACATCCGTCACAATTCCGCAATGACAGAAATAATAACTGGACACGACAAGGCTATTCTTACAACGCAAATCGTGACCAAAACAGACACCACCCTCATGACAACCGTTGGCAGAGTAATAATAATTACAGGGAAAGATCACCTCTCCCCGGTAATGACTATCGCAGAGACAATCAGAGAAACAGACAATATGGGAACCAAAATAATTATTATCAAGGGAGACAGAATAACTTCAGATGCAACGGTCCACCGAGCAGTTACGATTCCGGGAGAAATTCTCCATCACATGACCGACAAACAAGAAACTATGGAAACTACCGATATAACGACAGACCTGAATTTTATCAGAACTGGCGGGATTCAAACAGGGCAGGGCCCTCTCGCCAAGGTGAATTTGTAGAAGTTAGGTCTCCTAATTCCAATAACGACACGCGCCAACAAGGAGACAGTAGAAAATTACTCACACCGCTGGCAGCCACAAAACGTACTTATGAAGCTGACGACGTAGCTGCTGTGGCTAGTAATTATGTAGAAATGGAAGACATTAGGGACATTTTACTCCAGGAATACGACGTGTAACAGAACAACATTGCATATCCTGTAATTCACATTACAGTAAATGACGTACAATTTACAGCATTATTTGACTCTGGCAGTCCCATTTCAGTAATTAATGAAACAGCCTTTAGCAAATGCAACAAATCGAACGATTGCCTCACACTTCCTTTACGTAAGATTAAATTACAAGGTGCAATTTTTGGAAAAAGTGTAGATTTACGCCAACAAACCAACTTAGAATTCCTTTGTCAAAACCACAGCTTCTCTATGTTCCATTATTGTCGACGGAAATTCTATTGGGAATAGACTTTTTGAATGAATACAAAGTAATCTTAAACTTTCACGATGCTGAAATAAGTTTAGAGAAAGAACGTAAGTCAATAGCTTTGAAATTTGAAGATTGGCTCTCAAACCATGACGAGGAATTTAATCGGCTTTACCTCCTGTTAGACAACAGTTCGGAATTTCCGACGGAACTTGACACTAACAATCACTCTGCAAGTACTGACATGGATGATATCGATGGCGTATTTGATACCAATGAGTTAATCCAGAATAAAATTCAAACAAATGAGAATCGTAATGACACTGATAGGCAGGACCTTTTTGAAATTATACAAGCACATTCCACAGTTTTTACTCACAAAACAGGAACAATCAATGGATTTCAATACCAATTTCATGTTGGTGAGCATACTAAATTTTGTGTTAGACCATACGTAGCTCCGGCGCATTATAGGGACCGTGTTAGAACAGAAGTACAATCTATGCTTGAATGCTTGACGAGGGCATTATTGAGCCTGCAGTAAGCTCATACAACAATCCATTACATGTTGTTGAGAAGAAAAATGGATCGATCAGGCTTGTCTTAGATTCGAGACAAATCAATACTATCATCATTCCTGAAACAGACCGGCCGCAAACGTTGGAAAAACGTCTTCAAAATTTTAATGGTGTAAAAGTGTTGTCTTCCATTGATCTCAGATACAGCTTTTATCAGATCGAACTTCATCCAGAATGTAGAAAATGCACAACTTTTCTTTGTTTTGGCGTTTGTTATCAATTTCGGAAACTTGCTCTTGGTTTGAACATTTCTGCGGCAGCATTCATTCGCGGACTAAAATCCATATTACCTGAGTTCTTAAAACGTCACATCACCTTATATGTGGACGATATTCTGATAGCAGAAGCGTCATGGGAACAACATAATCGCATTCTCAACAGTGTGTTACGTATTTTTGCAGAATCTGGAATTACAGTTAACTTGGAAAAGTCAGTATTCGGTAGGACAAATGTGAAGTTTCTGGGACACATTATTTCTTCTGAAGGCATTCAGCCGGATCCTGAAAAGTTAGAAGCAATCAGAGCCATTCCAGTTCCATCCACAAAAAAACAAGTCCGCAGTTTTCTAGGTCTCGTAAATTTTTACCGTCGTTTTCTGAATATGCAAATTCTAGTTACACCATAACTTTGTTCTCTCAGTGAAAAAAATACTATTTTGATCTGGGGCGAACAGGCATGGTTGGAATTCAATTCTTTGAAAGAAGCGCTACTTACCGCGCCAATACTAGCTCATCCAGATCTGTCACAAGATTTCTGCCTTAGCACGGATTCTTCTAAGGTCGGTCTTGGTGCCCATTTAATTCAAGAAGCCATAGAAAATGACACTACTGTTCAGAAAACCAATGCTTTTGCTAGCCGAGCACTAACAAAATCTAAAAAAAGTATTCCGTTACTGAATTAGAAGCTTTAGCTATCGTTTGGGCGTTTAACAAGTTCCGTTTCTTTCTTTCTGGTAATCACGTAAAAGTATACAGTGATCATCATGCATTACAATTTCATATGTCTTCAAAATTAAACCATGACAGGTTGAAACGTTGGGCATTGTTTCTGCAAGAATTCCACTTCACAATAGTCTACCTTCCCGGCAAGCAGAACATTGTTGCGGACGCATTGTCACGCGCACCGGCTGGGCTTGAGAAAAGAAACACAGAAGGCAACCTCGAGAAAAAGTTCAGTATTCTTTACAATCAGAAAGTCGCCTTTGAAAACTTCATCACCACATCTTTAAAAGACATTGCTCATGAACAAGATAAAGATCCGATTTGGAAAGAGATCAAAAGTAAATGACATGAAAAGGCACACACACAGATTTGGCATTATTATCTCGTTAGAAACAACATACCCTTCAAACGCTGCACTGTTGATGACAAGCAATGGGTACTTTGCATTCCAGACGATTTTATTAATAAGCTTATATGGTACATTCATTTCAGCTACGCACATTTTGGTCCACGAATATGTTGTCATATTCTTCGGACGACTTGTTATTTTAACAATATGGAAAAGAGAATTCGAAGAGTCTTGTCTATTTGTAAACTTTGTCAAAAAGCTAAACCATCTACTATCTCACATCGTGCTCTGTTGTTTCCTATCATTCCTTCTAAATTAAAAGAATTTGCTGCTGTTGATCTCTTGGGGCCCCTTGTCAGAACATAGAATGGATTTTCGTACGTTCTAGTCGCTGTTGAACTTACTTCAAAATTTGTTTCCTTCACTCTGTTACGTAAAGCCACTGGAGGGTCTGTATCCAACGCCTTTGTTAAAAATTTCTTACGTGAAGTTGGACATGTTAGTAAAGTCATTTCAGATAACGGGCCGCAATTCACATCTGCTGTTTGGTCATGCATGCTTTGGAATCATAAAATTAAATCTGTTTTTATTTCATTGTACTCGCCACATTGTAACTCATCTGAATGGATTATGAAAGAAATCAATAAGCTTTGCAGACTTTATTGTCACAGAAAGCATCAGTATTGGGACAGATATTTACACTTATTTCAAAAAGTGCTGAATGAAATGCCTCATGACTCCACTGCTTTACCACCTATTCTTGTACTGAAGAATGAAGAACCACCTAATACAATCAGAGAGCATGTACCTTTTCCGAATACACGTAAACTTTGACACAAAGACATAATTGATTTGACTATTAAAAATATAAATTCTGCAGCAGACAAAAGAAGAAAACTACACGGTAAAGCAAATGTAAAGAAATTATATACTGGCCAGAAAGTTCTCATTAAAGCTCATTCATTGTCACATAAGAAGAAACACTTGAGTCACAAATTCTACCTGATTTACAATGGACCTTACAGAATCCGATGTATACCACATGATAATTGCGTTGAAGTTGAAACTCTGTGTACTAGAAAGAGTAAAGGATTGCACCACATTTCACATGTAAAACCGCTTATTGAGAGATAATCTGCATTTTAACTTAGTTTTTGCTATAAAATTTTTCACTTCACGTTACTAGTACGCTTTGTCACACTTAGAAACTGTTAACATGCAACAATGTTTTAAAGTTAACTATCCAGTCAATAACCTAGGGAACTTATTTAGACAGTAATTATGAATGCATTTTTGTAGTGAACATACGATATGGTGTTATTGTGTGTATATTCTTCCTTGTTCGTTGCACGATTACGTAACGACTATAAGGCTTATGTACTTAGAACATTTGAGATTTTAATGCAACATTTTGGTTTACTTGAAAATACATTCTGGATTTATAGTACTTTCTGAGAGATACCAGATGACACAGTGGTTAGTTTGTTTGATAGCTTCACGATTATATCACGACGCTACTAGTGAGTGACACAATTAATATTACTGCTTCTGCGCTGTATCTGTTTCATATCTGAACAGTTTTTCTGAATTCTTCTGGAAAGTAAAACATGTTTTAGTAGTAACTTTTGTGGTATAGCTACAATGAGACAGCCTTTTCCATAGCACAGCAATACGTTACAGTATAGTACTTTCTTGATGACAGTAATGTACATAATAACTATGATATCTATACGCATGGCATTTCACTTTTGTTTATTACGACGTAAGTACATTGACTTCTACAGAACTTTTCTTATGAACGACACTTGGCACATTTTTTACCCTTAAGTAATGACAGAGATTATCTTACAACAAGATGCACAATTTAGCACTACAGTACATGTATTTGAGTGATTAATTTTGTACTTAAAACATTTATTTTTAAAGATTTTTGAATTACAAAGATACAAAGAAAGTTTTTTGTGATACATTTCATTCGATTAATGTAATCTGTAACATCTGATGGTGTAAATATATTAATGCTCACGGGGTACACGCCTACTTTGCATACTAAGCGTGGTGAGCGCTAGGAGCCCTAGCTAACATGGTATTTGCTTATACAACTTTCCACATAGGTACCATATTTCTCTAACACAGAATTACACAGCTATCTGATTATTTAACAGAGAAACAAACGTTTTTTTACTACGTCAGTGACAGATGTTTATGCAATTACACTGTTGGATAACTTCACACCTATGAAATTGTATTTTATCTGTACTTTGTGAGCTGTTCATATTTTTCAGAATCATTGTGACACTATGAGAGCTTTGAATGGTATGGGATCATGATTTTTAAAGTACGTTTGAGGTAGCTGACACTATTGAAATGAGCAGAGAATTTTTTTTTAGGTTTTGAAATTATTGCAGAAAGCTACGACGTTTTTGAGATTTGGCTGAGGTTTTACGATGTTATTATTACGATGACGACGTGTATTATGCTGTTGAGGTATTTTATGATGAATAATCTGATGCTACCATATTTGAGGAATATGTAAATGAATAATGAATAGAAGTTAGGAACTCTGGTTTGTGAAAAAGGATGTTGGTAACCAAGAATCGTACTTTAAGATTTATGACTTGTGTGTCCATGCTTGAATGTATCACAACACTGCTATTCATGAGATTTAGTTTCTATGCATTTCTACTGTAATTTTTCGATTTGTGAATTTTTTTTTATATGAGACTGTCATTGTAGTGGAAACTGCTGTCGTAAATTTTTGGGTAAGAAAGCTAAGTGACCTTGATGTAACGCATTATGGGTGCCCAGCTGCACCAGTCGCCTGGAGAAAAAGCCATTAGGTGGAGAAAAAAGAGGCCACTAACTTCGCTATCGAAAATGTGACACGCTGTTACTTGGAAATATATGATTATACTGTGGAGCTCGTACTTTGTGCTACTTACTGAAACGTTTATGAACTGATGGGAAATATTCTTACATCTGCACACTCAATTACGACAAGTGTCTTTCTACGAGAGTTGAGAGAATTTCTACTGACTTTTGAAATGCCACATGGCTATTGAATGATGTTTTTATACTTTGCTTTGTACATAGTTGCTTATTTCATCTGATATCTGGTTTCCAGCTGTGTTGCAGCATTGGTCTTACAAAATAAAATTAAATGCATTTGCTAATGTGAAAACTTTCTGTCAGCAGATGTGTTAAATAATAATTTTATGACCCACATTTTTCAAAAAAGGAGCACTTGGAAACAGAAGAACAATAACAAGGGTCTAATAACAGTAACTGCATACATAATTTTCTTTTTGAGTACTTGCTAATTTTTTTGTAGAATAAGTTGTTGTGGTGCATCACTTTAATGACATAGACATTAAGATGTGAATATACATTTCCCTTATCTACATTGTTGTCTTTAGTGTGCTATTTTTTCTGCTTTTGTGTTTGTCATGTTTAGATATAAGTTAATGCATTTGCTGCTGCTGTTTGCCAGGCATAGTGTTACCGAATTTTACCTTGTGTTAAGCCACTTTTACTACTGATTTATATTTCTTGTTGTTGCACATTGGCTCATATTAGTTGTAATGTTGCATTTGCTTTGCTAATTTATATTTATTGCTGGTACCTTTGCCAGTTTGCATTTTTTGTCATTGCTGTTTCTGTTAAGTGTTTTGTGCTGCTGCATTACCCAATCCCTTAGTTTATGCATCTGAGCTCAGTAGATTTAAGATAGCTTAAGAGGGGGTAGGTTATATAAGAGAATCAGTTGCAATGAATTGGAAGAAATGCATTGGGAAGTTATATGAAAAACGTTTGTAAAAAAAGGTACTGTACAATGAAGAATAATTATTTTGAAAGAGGATATGAATAGAATACAGAAAGCAGGTATAGATAGGACTTTTTGCGAATAATTATGAATGAAGGGAGATCTCCAAGAAATAAAAAAGTTTTGTTTGCAAAGTACTGCAGTAAAGCAAACCTTGTCCTTTCCTTTTGTGTTATTCCACTATGTGTTTTGTACCCTTGTGTATTTGTGTTCTTCCTGTCTTTATGTGTTTAACTGATAAGAGTTATGTTGCAGAATTTTTCTAATACTATGTTATTTAATTTGTAAAGATGTTTAGACATTATTTATTCTGTTCTGTTGTAATGCTCTTGTGTGAAGTTAATCTTTCAAAAGCTCTTCCCTTTTTTTTATTTATTTACTTATGTCATAATTCGTGTAACACTGATGTATAAGTTCATTTCTATTCTTTTGTAAAGCCCATATTAATACAAATGTCATCTGTACTATTACGTTCTTTAATGATGTATTCTGTATCTTTATAATTGTATTCTTATGCTATAAAATGTTAATTGACACCTGTTCGTCAAATTAAGTAACTTGTAAGCATTCGTTTCACTGCACACGTTTCTGTTGGTCATAGTATATGCATAATATGTGAGAAGTTGGGACTGTTAGCGTTTCCACGTGTGCAAATAACTCAGCAAGGGACTGGATAACAGCATGGCTGGTTCTAAGGACAATTCCAAAAACTCTGTGAGTGCACAAGTGGTGGTTTATGGGCTTGCTATATTATCTACAAGGCTCTTTGATGGTGATTGTGCACCAGCACAGTCGCAACAGATGGCTGCTAGCAATCTCTACAAGCACTACAGTGGGTCTGCACCTTCGATGGCCCACCAATACCATTGTCTCTACAAGGACTACAGTGGGTCCACACCTTTGATGGCTCACCAATATCATACTCTCTTCCAGGACTGAAGTGGGTCAGCTCTGTGATGACCTACATACCAATATTCTTCAAAACTTCGACTGACTGTTGTGGGTTTGTTCTGTTGTGGCCCATTATCTGTCTGCATGTCAAGATACAGCAGTGTCTTTCCATTGGAAGGACAACATTACTTCTTCAAGACTGCATGGAAATCCACTACTTCCGTGTGCATTTTCTTTTACTGCTCAGACAATGAAAAAAAACAAGACAAAAGAAAACTGTAATTACTATTGTGCTGAATGATCAGGACTGTCTTTATGAGAACAATTTTTGGTTTTCAACAACATTGCATCAATAAGTGTATGCATTTGATATCTTTGTTATTGTAATTATGAAAAATTTTTATCAAATCATTATTGGCCACTGCCCAAAACAATTTATAAACTTTTTTGTGGGGAGTATGGCTGCTATTTAAGTAGGCTGTTTAGGTTTTTATGTTGGTAGCGCCACGTACCGCTCTATATGAAAATCACTGACTGTGGTGTGTGAGGTCTGTGGCTGATTGGCATTGTTGGAATATTCGCTATTGTAGTGTTGGGCAGTTGGATGTGAACAGCGTGTAGCAATGCGCAGTTGGAGGTGAGCTGCCAGCAGTGGTGGATGTGGGGAGAGAGATGGCAGAATTTTGAGAGCGGACAATCTGGACGTGTGTCCATCAGAAAGAGCAAATTAGTAAAATTGGATATCATGAACTGATATATATATATATATATATATATATATATATATATATATATATATATATATATGATGGCTTTTGAAAATTATTAAGGTAAATATATTGTTTGTTCTCTATCAAAATCTTACATTTGCTAACTATGCCTATCAGTAGTTAGAATCTTTTATTCAGCTGGCAGTATTGGCGAGCACTATATTGCAGTAGTTTGACTAACGGAGATTTTTGTGAGGTAAGTGATTCATGAAAGGTATAGGTTATTGTTAGTCAGGGCCATTCTTTTCTAGGGATTACTGAAAGTCAGATTGCGTTGCGCTAAAAAAATACTGTGTGTCAGTTTAGTGATGATCAGAATAAGTAAAAAGAGAAATGTCTGAGTATGTTCAGTTTTGCTCAGCTGTTTGAAAATCAAATAACGTTAGCGGTTTATCAGCACAGTAATTCATTAATTTTTTTAAGGGGACGTTTTAACTTCGCCGAGTGTTACAATTCTTATATACACTACTGGCCATTAAAATTGCTACGCCACGAAGATGACGTGCTACAGACGCGAAATTTAACCGACAGGAAGAAGATGCTGTGATATGCAAATGATTAGCTTTTCGGAGCATTCACACAATGTTGGCGCCGGTGGCGACACGTACAACATGCTGACATGAAGAAACTTTCCAACAGATTTCTCATACACAAACAGCAGTAGACCGGCGTTGCCTGGTGAAACGTTGTTGTAATGCCTCGTCTAAAGAGGAGAAATGCGTACCATCACGTTTCCAACTTCGATAAAGGTCAGATTATAGCCTATCGCGATTGCGGTTTATCGTATCGCGATATTGCTGCTCGCGTTGGTCGAGATCCAATGACTGTTAGCAGAATATGGAATCGGTGGGTTTAGGCGGGTAATAAGGAACGCCGTGCTGGATCCCAACGGCCTCGTATCACTAGCTGTCGAGATGATAGGAATCTTATCCGCTTGGCCTTAACGGATCACGCACCCACGTCTCGATCCCCGATGCAACAGATGGGGACGTTTACAAGACAACAACCATCTGCACGAACAGTTCGACGACGTTTGCAGTAGCATGGACTATCAGCTCGGAGACCATGGCTGCGGTTACCCTTGACGCTGCATCACAGACAGTATCCCTGCAATGGTGTACTCAACGACGAACCTGGGTACATGAATGACAAAACGTCATTTTTTCAGATGAATCCATCGTGATGGTCGCATCCGTGCTTGGCGATATCACGGTGTACGCACTTTGGAAGCGTGTATTTGTCATCGTCATACTGGCGTCTCAGCGGCGTGATGGTATAGGGTGACATTGGTTACACGTCTTGGTCACCTCTTGTTCGCATTTACTGCACATTGAACAATGGACGTTACATTTCAGATGTGTTACGACCCGTGGCTCTACCCTTCATTTGATCCCTGTGAAACCCTACATTTCAGCAGGATAATGCACGACCGCATGTTGCAGGTCTTGTACGGGACTTTCTGGATACAGAAAATGTTCGACTGTTGCCCTGGCCAGCACATTCTCCAGATCTCTCACCAATTTAAAACGTCTGGTCAACGATGGCTGAGCAACTGGCTCGTCACAATACGCCAGTCACCACTCTTGATGAACTGTGGTATAGTATTGAAGCTGCAAGGACAGCTGTACTGTACATGCCATCCAAGCTCTGTTTGACGCAATGCCCAGGCGTATCAAGGCCGTTATTACGGCCAGAGGTGGTTGTTCTGGGTACTGATTTCTCAGGATCTAACCACCCAAATTGCATGAAAATGTAATCATATGTCAGTTCTAGTATAATATATTTGTCCAATGAATACCCGTTTATCATCTGCATTTCTTCTTGCTGTAGCAATTTTAATGGCCACTAATGTAACTCATGAAGTACCTATCGCTCCTCAGAATGTTTTGTCGATTGCTTCTTTGCTTGCGTTACGAGCGTAGCAATTGTGCCTGTTTTCTGGTTCAAGTAGTGATTTGACAGTTTGTTCAGTTACTGGTCTGCGCGTGTTGGTTTTCGATACACGCTGTGTCACAAATTTCCACCTATCCCTTGTGAACAGCACATCTAGAAAGTGTATGTTTGTCCTCTTCTGCTTCTGTGGTAAATTTTATGTTAGCATGGTAACTGTCCAAATTTTTAGGAAGTCACTGAACTGTTCCTCACCATGGTTCCACACAATGAAGATACCAAGGACATATCTCTACTATGCCTTGGATTTACAAGGTGCCAAGTACACTGCCTGTGTTTCGAAATGTTCCATGAAGAAGTTACCGCCACTGGACTAAGAGGATCACCCATGACGACGCCTTACAGCTGTTCGTAGAAGTTGCCATTCCACGTGAAATAACTCGTGGCGAGGCATGCATGAAAGAGCTTGGTGATGTGTCACAGGGAAATGGAAGCGATGTGCTCCAGAGAGTCACTGCGTGGTACTCCAGAAAACAAAGAAACAATATTAAATCTAGTCAGGATGTCGTTTGGTCCAAGTTTTAGTTTCTTCAGCTTCTCAATGAAATGTTCTGCGTCCTGTATGTCAGTCTTCCTAACGTGTGGCTGGAGCGGAAGGGCCAAGCGTTTTGCCAGGTGATACGTTGGTGCGTCAGGAGTGCCAACAGAATGAGATTTTCACTCTGCAGTGGAGTGTGCGCTGATATGAAACTTCCTGGCAGATTAAAACTGTGTGCCAGACCGAGACTCGAACTCGGGACCTTTGCCTTTCGCGGGCAAGTGCTCTACCAACTGAGCTACCCAAGCACGACTCACGCCCTGTCCTCCCAGCTTCACGTCTGCCAGTACCTCGTCTCCTACCTTCCAAACTTTACAGAAGCTCTCCTGCGAACCTTGCAGAACTAGCACTCCTGACAGAAAGGATATTGTGGAGACATGGCCTAGCCACAGCCTGGGGGATGTTTCCAGAATGAGATTTTCACTCTGCAGTGGAGTGTGCGCTGATATGAAACTTCCTGGCGGATTAAAACTGTGTGCCAGACCGAGACTCGAAATCGGGACCTTTGCCTTTTGTGGGCAAGTGCTCTACCAACTGAGCTAGCCAAGCACAATTCACGCCACGTCCTCGCAGCTTCACTTCTGCCAATACCTCGTCTCCTACCTTCCAAACTTTACAGAAGCTCTCCTGCGAACCTTGCAGAACTAGCACTCCTGAAAGATAGGATATTGCGGAGACATGGCTTAGCCACAGCCTGGAGGATGATACTCTTTATATCATATTTTGAAAGAATTCTGCTGATCTTTGCAGAAATAGGTCCACCATATGGCAGGTATGCCACCTTCTTCGCCTCCTCTGTCCACCCTCCAAAATTGGGACAATGCAAGGGAGTGAGATGGACGACCTGGGGCTACGTAAACCAGGCATTTACAACATCCTGTGCCAATGTGTAAAGTCATACATTGGCCAGACAACCAGGATGGTGGACGTCAGGTGCAAAGAACACTAGAGGCACACCAGACTCGGACAGGCAACCAAATCTGCCATAGCGGAGCACTGTCTGGAGCAAGGTCACTCAATGGACTACCAGGACACCAAAATTGTGACACAGACGCCAAGATTTTGGGACATTGTTATAAAGGAGGTCATTGAGATCAAGGTCACAGACAACCTAATAAAACTAAACAGCGGTTACCAGCTCAGATCGGCATGGAGTCCGGATCTGGAGGTTATCAGGCCCAACGAAAGGAACCAAGAAACTCATCAAGAAGTAGTAACACCACAGGAGCAGCGCCAGGCGGGCGCGGATCCCTAACGCAACTCCCGACTCAGGACGGGCCTCTGATAGCCGCCACGACCGCAGATGGTGGATGAGCCGAGCGCGGACGACCGTCGGAGCACCAGGAAAGTGCCAACACCTCAGGAGCAGCACCAGGCCGGCGCGGACCGCGAACGGGGCGCCCAACAAAGAACGGGCCTCAGAGAGCTGCCACAGAGGGAGACCAAGTCGGGCGCGGACGTCCGAGGGAGCACCGGGGAAGAGACAACACCTTACAAGCAGCGCCAGGCGGGCGCGTAACGAGAACGGAGCGTCCATCGCGAGACGGGTCTCAGACAGCTGCCACAACTGCAGATGGGGGACGAGGCGGGCGCGGACGTCCGTTGGAGCACCAGGGAAGTGCCAACACCTCAGGAGCAGGAACGGAACGCCAAACGCGGGTCCGGCCCCAGACAGCAGCCACCGCCGCAGGTGGTGGACGAGCCGGGCGCGGACGTCCTGGACAGGAACCTCCAATACGGCAGTATTAGGTAGCACCTGAAGAAGACAATGACTTATGTGGCCGAAATATTGTGCCAGAGCGACACAAACATCCAGCAGTAGACCCGATTATTCCACATGTCATAAATAATTTTGCTTATCTGGAAGATTTTCTCACGTTTACCAAGAGTTGTAATCATTGTCTGTTGTCTGTTAGACATTTCCTGTGAGCAAAATGTCATCGTACAGTCCCGTTCGCGCCTCGTGAACCCCATTAAATAATCTCCTGTTTCTATGACCACGGTAAAATACTTCAGCTCTTATGTCCCAGAATGGAAAGTCATAACTTTCAGGTCGATCTGATCGTCCCAAACACAGGTGTTAAACATTTTTGTCAGGAACTTAAAGTTCCACATCATATTGATTCACATATTTGCGTACTTATTACTTACGGATTTTGAGATCTGAACTAATTGATTATGAACTTTCTTCCTGGTTAGTACCTGGCAGTTTGGTTTTTTCAGGTCGGTCTGATCATCGCAAATGTGCGCCTTGAACATTTTCAATTTTCAGAATGAGATTTTCACTCTGCAGTGGAGTGTGCACTGATATGAAACTTCCTGGCAGATTAAAACTGTGTGCCCGACCGAGACTCGAACTCGGGACCTTTGGCTTTCGCGGGCAAGTGCTCTACCATCTGAGCTACCGAAGCACGACTCACGCCCGGTGCTCACAGCTTTACTTCTGCCAGTATCTCGTCTCCTACCTTCCAAACTTTACAGAAGTTCTCCTGCGAACCTTGCAGAACTAGCAGTCCTGAAAGAAAGGATACTGCGGAGACATGGCTTAGCCACAGCCTGGGGGATGTTTCCAGAATGAGATTTTCACTCTGCAGCAGAGTGTGCGCTGATATGAAACTTCCTGGCAGATTAAAACTGTGTGCCCGACCGAGACTCAAACTCGTGAGTCGTGCTTCGGTAGCTCAGATGGTAGAGCACTTGCCCGCAAATGGCAAAGGTCCCGAGTTCGAGTCTCGGTCGGGCACACAGTTTTAAACTGCCAGGAAGTTTCATTTTCAATTTTGTGTATGGAGTCTCATGCCAAATACTAGATTCATGTAATTTTGCTTCCTATATCCATTTAATCTGTTTTTCAGTTGTGATGTCATGATTTTGGCCTTATATATATATATATATATATATATATATATATATATATATATATATATATATATATACATTCAAATATAACTTGTTTTGTGGTCTTACAATCACTTGCTGCAATCGCCTTTCTTATGAGTGGATGAACTCTCTATGGTTTTATGCCCTTCTTTGGTCTCATTTTCCATTGCATTTTCCAATATATACTTTAAATTAGTGCTATGATTTCATGTAGGGTAATTCTTGAATCTGATTTGTCACAAATATACATTTTGTCTGGTGGTGTAGCTTAGATTTTATGTTGTCAACTTGAATTTTGCATTGTCACACTGTATTTTGTACACAGAATAACTCTTTACATTGTACAGTTCACCGTACTTCCATACTTCTAAATTGGAAGTTACACTGTGATTAGATTAATTAACAATTATGGGATGTATGTATATGTGAGTACACTAATGATGATCTTGAACTGATGCAAATTTGAAATGAATCATGAAAGGAGATAGAACAAATGATGTGCAGTGGTGTATGGTAAAATGAAGTACCCTATATTGACATACAGTTTACTGCATTTGATAAACTCATAGAGGTGAGAGGCACAGTAGTTGCGACGACAAACAATTGCTTTTGTTTGCTGATGGACATTCATACTCATTTGAGGACACTAATATAGATGTGATCATTCTGACCATTAAATTTGGAAGATGATACATTACTGTAATCTCTTTAAAATTCTGACGTCTAAATCGGTTTGATACAGCATCTAATGTCTGGCATTGTGAGTGAAGCATGTCCTTGACTGAAGAAGGAAACTTACACTAACACTTTTTTAGAGGTAGGACACAATATTTTCGGTAATAATACATGAAGAACTGAATGTAGTGATAAGGAATCTCATAGAAAATTCAATGGAGTGCATAAAATGGGCACCAAGATGATAAAACTGAAATTTTATGCACTTTCTTGTATTTCATCTTGTGTATGAATAAGTTGACTGACTAAACATTAGGTACATAACATGTATTTTTAACATGCACTAATTGTCAAATTGTTTGTCTGTTTCACTAGTCATGATTATATTCCCTTCAATTTAGCCCGAGATTCAGAAGAGCTTTGTCTTTCTGCGTAAGCCAAACCTCTTTTGGGGGTATTGTAATACCACAACTACTTTTGGGATCCTGTATCCTCTTCCAGTCTAATCCTCACTCTCCCAAAGAGGGCATATATGTAATATCAGCAATTTACACCAATTTAAACTGCTGCTTTGACTATGTCTTTTCTGGTTATCTGGATTCGAATACACCAAAGATTCTTTGTGCAGCAAATTAGTAATTTGCACTAATTTAAGCTATTGTTTTGACATTGTGTACGTTGGGCCTCACCAGTATGTAGAATGAAGGAAACTTGTTGGATTAAAAGCTAATGTACCATCACAATTTGCGCATAATACGAACTAAAGGCACTGGTTAGGAATAAAATTGCTATTGTCATTATGGGGTAATTATTGATTAAAGTTCCTCTATTTCAATTCATCAAGAGGCAGCTGTTTTTACGCTTTGTTAAGTCAAAAATCTAATTGCATTCCTAATAGAAATATTACATGACGACTTTTCAGTCAGAATTAAGTGTACTCATGTTTTAATTGGTGTTAGTTAACAGAACTGTAATTACAACTGTATAGGAATGTAAAGTTTTACTCATACAAAATTTAATTAATTGAAATTAGGCGTTTCAATCAATAAAACTAATCCCTCTGTTCACCTGAAAATGTTAGGGTGATTATCCTTTAAGTATGTAAAATAATTTATACAAATTAACGAAATACATTGTTGCAATGATAAAACATGTAATTTATGATCTTAATAGAAACAAATTCTTTACTGTCTTTGTATGAAATTATTCACTTTTATTTCATGTAACTTTCTATGTAATTTGGGAAGATGTATGTAAAAATTTTAATTGTATAAATCTAAAAATTTAGTATATAACAATTACAGTAACTGTGTAAAGCGATATAAATAGAGGCGATTTGTACGCCGCCATAGGTCAATCTGAGGTTAGACTTACGTTAGTCATGAGGCAGTCTTCAGTCAGTTTTACGCATGTAGTTCTCTGTCGAACATCTAGCGTTCGAAATAAAACTCTTTGTGACCGAGAAATACTGGAACATATTTCTACTATTGCATGATTCCCGTGTGGCGATACAGTAACATCAAGATGAACCTACGGCAGCAATAAGAAGTGGCACCCCGGATTACAAAAGATACGTATTATTATTTTTGGTAGAGGTATATTGTTTTTATTGTGAGTAGCAACGATACACATCCCAAACTTCACCAACAAAATCACTTTCGCCTCGTTATATTACAGCACACACCAATCTCATTAGATTTTATTACTCTTGCATAACTATGGCTATCAATAGTTCTCTTTAGTGTATTTGAGTTACATTCCAACAAATTTAATCTAAGGTGGTGCCATCTGCGAAGTCGTAACAACACGCATTTCCTCTATGACCATTGTGAGGTGTACATGCTGTCATAGGTGTAAATGCAGAAACATATTCATACATGGAAGTCAGTTTCCTTCTACCTATACACCAGTAAGATCGTATGGTGGCATTTACTACCACGAGTGTGTTGGATTGTAACTCAAATGCGCTGAAGACTGCTATTTATAGCTGATGTCTAGATATGCAAGAATAATAAAAACTAAGGGGATTGCGACTGATTGCCGTGTGCCTCTCATTCCTTATAGTCTATGCTCGCTGTGCACAACAGTTCCTTACGGAATCAAAGTTGGCTCTACTTACTTCTTCCGTGACCGCGTCCTGTGCCGTTTCGCTAGTGCTGCGCGACTGTTCACTTCAACTGGTATACACAAACTGCTGTCTTCTAGGCCTTTCCATCTGGACTGATCCTGTTATGCAAACATCACATTTTAGGGAGGATGGCGATTCACATCGGCCTTCTGCCAGCCTCATTCAGATTTCCCCAAATCTGGACTGCATCTTTCCAAATGGACTTTGAAAAGAGTCCTCCTGACCTTCTCTCCTTTCATCAAGGCGCACACTTTTCCATCATGCAGTTATTGAAGCACTATGACTTTCCGCATCTGGCAGTCTGTGGCATCTACATTGCTGCCACAGTCTTCCTACGATTCTTGATGTGACAGGGATTCGCAGTTGTGAATTACTCCAAAGAAAATGATTTCTTGACAAACAGTCAACACGGATTCAGAGTCCTCAAAGGCGAATTCTAATCAGATTGCGTACCTACGGAGTATCGTCTCCGTTGTGCGACTGGATCTGATGATTTCCTGTCACAAAGGTCGCAGTTCCTAGTATATGATGGAAAGTCATCAAGTAAAAGAAAAGTCCTATCTGCCGTTCCCCAAGGAAGTGTTATAGGCACTCCGCTGTTTCTGATCTATATAAAAGATTTAGGTGACAATCTGAGTAGCTCTCTTAGATTGTTTGCAGATGATGCTGTCGTTTATCGTCGAGTAAAGTCACCACATGATTAACCCTTAATGTAAATTGACTTAGACTACATAATTTTAGTAAGGTGCTAAAAGTGGCATTGAAGTCATCCAAAAGAGTACTAAAAGGAAACCGCTAAATCTTGGTTACACGATAAGTCACACAAATCTAAAGGCTGTGAGTTCAACTAAATACTCAGTGACTACAGTTACAAATAACGTAGATAATTTCGGGCGGAAAGCGAAGCAGAGACTGCGTTGTATTGGCAGAACAATTAGAGGATGCAACACATCTACTAAAGAGACTGCTCACACTACACTTATCCGTCCTCTTTTGGAGCACTGCTGCGTAATGTGGGATCCGCATCAGGTAGAATTGACGTAGCACATCGAAAAAGTTGAAACAAGGACAGCTAGTTTTGTATTCTCACGAAATAGGGGAGAAAATGCCACGAATATGATACACAAATGTGGATGCCCATTATTAAATTAAAGGCGTTTTTCATTGCGGCAGGCTCTCCTCACGAAATTTCAATCACCAACGATCTCTTCCGAATGCGAAAATATTATGTTGGCGCCCACCTGTGTAAGGAGAATTGATCATCATAATAAAACAAGAGAAATCAGATCTCGCACGGAAAGATTTAAGTGCTCGTTTTTCCTGCGAGCTGTTCGAGAGTTGAACCATAGGGAAATGGCTTGAAAGTAGTTCGATGAACCCTCTGCTAGGCACATACTTGTGAATTGCGTAGTAGTCATGTAGATGTAGATATGATGTGAGCGTTGGTCGTTGCACATTTGGTATTTAGCACTGTTGCGGCCACATGTAGTAAGCGTTGCTTCACACAGTGGAGAATAGCAAAACAGAGGCATGCCGGCAACCGAGGCGTTGCGAAGTAGACAAGCACAGATAGCTTCGCTGACAGCAGCAGTCTACCAACAGGCTGACGCAAGGACGCACACAGACCGAACGCTGAGCGAAGCCTGGAGAGTGCTGAGTAAGGGGTAGTGAGGCCAGCACGCTAAGTTACGCTGCAAATATACTGTGGGAGTAATAACAAAAAGCTAGCACCGAGGGTAAAAAACGTCCTCCTGCCGGATATAAATAGTGGAGCGCAGGCAGCAACAGACAGAAGCCATTAGGAAGCAGTTCGGATCTGAGGACGGGCGTGGTGTCCAAATGTTCAATCTTCATAGGTGACGATTCAGGAGCCGGCCGCGGTGGTCTCGCGGTTCTAGGCGCGCAGTCCGGAACCGTGCGACTGCTACGGCCGCAGGTTCGAATCCTGCCTCGGGCATGGATGTGTGTGATGTCCTTAGGTTAGTTAGGTTTAAGTAGTTCTAAGTTCTAGGGGACTGATATCCACAGCAGTTGAGTCCCATAGTGCTCAGAGCCATTTGAACCATTTTTTTTTTTGACGATTCAGGAAGTCTGTTCCAGCTCGCAGGAGTCATCCATCCACCGCCAGATGTCAACTTCAGCTCTGGAGGTCGGCCTGAGTTCGGTCGGCACCATGGCTGACTAACTACAGCGAGAACTTCCAGCAGGACCAGCCGCAGCGCGGCCTTGGTCACAGGCGCCGCCAGGGACTGACGCCCAGACTTCACGGCAACCCAGCCCCACGGCGCGTGGTCCGTATATGACGGGACCTCATGGACATCGCGACTGACGGCTTCCCAGCCACTGGTGCAGGAGGCGTCAGCAGCTGACCTCACGGCGAAGCGGCTCCGTGGGCGTGTCCGTACTGGGGCGCCGAGCGACGACGAGTTCATCTCAACCACAGGGCATCCTGGCTTCAGTGGAGCACTGGTGGCCTGAGGCTCCCGAGTGCGATCAGCGGCGCGCATTGCGAGCATTGTCAGAGAATCTACACAGCAGCAGCCAGGCGGAGGGATCCGCAGGGCTGGGCAGCGACGATGAGGGAGAAATTGTAAAGAAAGTTCAATAAATAATTGTAAAACTCCACGCTGTCTCAGTCTTTGGCGCAACCACTGTGTCTGCTGCTAACAAGTGGTGCAGAAGTCATAACAAGTGGTGTCAGGCGCACCCACGCCACGACTTTGACTAGCACCGTGCGGAGCAACCGAGAAACACCGAATAGGGTGAGTCTAGCAACTGCCTTCTCTCTATGTTTTCTGTGTAGCTACACATGTCGAGGGTAACGTTAAGGGATGTGAGAGAGTCATTTGAAAGGCCTTGCAGCCCTGTAGACTTATCGCAGTTTCGTGGGAATGATAGTCACATTAACTTAGTACAATCTAAATGTGTAGTGTGTGGATTAACAGGTCACGTCGCTCCTTGTGATAAATTTGTACCAAGCACTTGTGATGTGTGTGGCTTCTATGGTCATGTAACGGGGCAATGTGGTAAGTCTAGATGGCTTGCTATTAGATGTGCTAGGAATTAACTTGCTTCTGGGTAATACAATTTTATTTTTGTGAGGTGAGGTGTACCACACTGAAAATGCCAGAGACACGTGCAACCAGGACAAGTGACACCGTAGTCGCATTGACAGAGCAAGTTAAGAAACTGATTGAAGAAAATAAGTTGCAAAAGCAGCACATGCAGAGGATGGAGCAACAATTGTTGCAAAATACTCAATCAAGCTCGGGAAGCGATAGTGTAGAATGCAAGGGTACTGCCTTTTCCGGTGTGGCAGATTGTACAGCGGCTAATTTGATGCCTTCCTTCTCGGGTAAAACATCAGAGGATGCGAATGTTTTCATTGGTGACGTACGTAGTACGGCTAGACTGTGTGGCTGGTTGGATGAAATGTGTTTGCAAATGGCGAGATTACGGTTAGTACGTGACGCAAAGACTTATGTGGCATACCACGAAGAGTTAAAGGATGCTACTACATTCACAGAGTTGGCTGAGGGATTATTGCAAAGGTTTAGGAAACAAAACAGTGCCAGATGTTTTTTAGAAAAATTGGGGAGGATGATGTTAAAACCGGGTGAAACGGTAGAAGAACTTTCGGACAGAATTAAGAGAACGAATGCACACACATATGAGTTAACGCAAGATGCGAGTGCAAATGAAGTTCTATTGAAAGAAGCAGAGAATAGAGCTTTAGACGCACTTTTGCGAGGGGTCTCGCCAGATTTTTCACGCTGGATACTGTTGGAAAATCCAAGTGACTTAGCAGCAGCATTGCGTGTAGCTACACATTTGCAGGAAGTGGATAGCGCCACAAGAAATCGCAATGACTAGAAAATTTTTTCGTCTTCCAAAGAGTGTTACCGTTGTGGGAAGCAAGGTCATTTTAAGGGACAATGTCGGGAACCGCAGTGTTTCAGTTGTCAGAAAATAGGGTATAAGGCACGGCAGTGTAAAGCCAAGAAACGGGTTAATGACACAGCACGTAAAAAACTGTTAAAGGAAAAAGAGAGTGTTCCTACCGTTGGGAGGCATTCCCAGTAAAAAGAGATACTCAGAGAGTACATGAAGAGGTGGATTGTAGTTTGATGGTTTGGATAAAAGATAAGTGGCGAAGAGTTTTAGTGGATACGGGAGCGCATGTATCAGTTGTCAGTGTGGACCTCGTGGGCCAGAAAGGATTGGAAGCTCCGAGATACAGATTGCGCGCAGTACGTGATAAAAAATTAGATGCTCTAGGGACAGCACAACTCAAGTTTAAGACAGGGAACGTGTGGTTCCGGGAGCAAGTGGAGGTGTTGTCAGCTGTGGGACAGGGATTTTCAGCGATACTTGGGTTGGACTTTCTGATTAAACATCACGCCAAAATTGACCTTTCGCAACATACGCTGGAACTCATTGGGAACTTGTTCTCAATGGGTACAGCCATTGCAAATGTTTCAGAGTCGCAAGGTGCACCAATAGCTAAGGTGATACCAACTGAACTGCGTACAAGTGCATTAAAGGTGATTTCGTGTGGCAAAGTACGAACATGTACAGGGAAGTTGATCTGGGTACCGGTGGATGTCAATGTGCCACAGCAGCGGTTGTTCTTGGTAGAGCCACTATCGAGTAATGAGGCTTTAGACGAAAAGCATTACTTTAGTCGTAGGAGTGTATCATGGGTAACGGACATAAATGGGCACAGTTTATGGTTCCAGTGAGTTAGATAACTTCGAGTGGGATGATGTCGATCTGCCGAAGGGATTAGTAATAGCCACAGTAGAGTTCATAGATGAAGAGGACATCGATATTTCGAGACTAGGCTATGATGTAAAGAAACTGTCAGCACGTCTGCACTTCCTGACAAGGTAAATCATTTGAGAGGAAACGATTGTTCGGGTATGGAAGCATTATTACTAAAGTATAAAGCATTGTGTGGTGTGCGTACTGTAAGATCTTCGGTACATACACCACCAGATTATTTGACTTGTCGCTCTAACGAAGTAGGCGAGGGTCAGCAATGTGTCTCGTGGTCTTATCGTGGCGTGTTTATCTTCTGTCGTTAGGTCAGACGATAGAAATTCCACTTGCACGCTTAGAGTAGCAGATTGACGGTGACCAATTTTAAACAGAACTTGATTAATTTTCAAACACATTTATTAAAATAATAACATGCATAAAAATAACCTAACTTGGTTCTGGATGCTATTTACAATTGACAATCTGAAGTTCCTTTGGTCTTGGTACTTGACAAAGTGTCTATACATTTCTCTTCATGGCTATATGCAGGAATATGGTAATCTTATTAGGCACAGACTGAAACTTGACTGCAGACTAATGCAGACTGACCAATCGGAGGTCATTACACTCGTTATAATACCTCGTGCGTTCAGGTATCACTGCGCGAGTGTGATCCACGAGGAGAAAAGGTTCTACGTTAGCAGCAATCTCATTGGCTGCGTTACATATTAATACGCAGATCGGCGGAAGCAGAATTTGGTCCGTCTCTAATACAGCGCCATCTCGTAGTGAGGAGACGGACGAGCGCGGCGCCTGCGCTGTTGTGCTTAGCGGGGCGCGCTCTAGGGGGAAAGTTGTGTACGCGCTGACTACGCGGAACTATGTACACAACGCATTGTTTGAAGCACAGGGTACGTTACATTCTACACCAATAACACAGCGTCGTATTCCGACAGGGAATCACGCTCCAGTGTATCGTAAGCCATACAGACTACCGAAACAATTACAACCAGTAGTAGAGCAATTAATAGAGCAACAACTGGAAGATGGGATAATCCAGCACAGTAATAGTCCTTGGTCTAGTAGCGTGGTCCTAGTTCCGAAGAAGACACCGGACAGGTCGAAAAAATTTCGCTTTTGTTGCGATTACAGGCATTTGAATGAACGGACAGTGGCGGACGTATATCCGATTCCGAATATCACAGAAACGTTAGACAACCTAGGGCACTGTAAATTTTTCTCTACTATGGATTTGCGAAGCGGGTATCACCAGATTGAAGTATGTCTGGAGGACAGTCCAAAAACAGCACTTACGACGCATTGTGTTAAGGTTGTGACAGATCATTCAGCTCTGAAATGGTTATTAGGTCTGAAAGACCTAGCGAGTAGGCTGGTGAGATGGGCAGTGAAACTCAGTGAGCTCGATTATGAGGTAATACACAAGACAGGTGTGAAACATGTGAATGCTGATGTATTGAGCAGGAAAGTGGCAGTATTATAAGTAATAGGAGTGACTGAAGATGAGTGGAAAAGGGCACAAGCCGTCGATAGTGATTGCCAATTGTTCAGAAAGCAACCACAGTTCCTACTACAGGACGGGTTACTTTGCAGGTCGAGGAAATGCGGCTCACTCGTCGTCATACCAGCAGCGTTAAGATCTGAAGTTTTGCAACAGGCGAATGACCATTTTCTTTCAGGACATGGCGGGAGAAGAGCTACGGATAGGTGGATAATGGAGAAGTTTTGGTGGAGGACACGACGTCAAGACGTGGACGAGTACGTCAGGAACTGTGTGCCATGCACACAGTGTGCGGACTTGAGCCATCAAAAGATTTAGCTTCAAAGATTACCAGAGGCAGACAGACCTTTCCAACAAATCAGAATCGAAGTATTAGGCCCATTTAATAGGAGTGCAGCTGGGAATAAGTATGTGTTAATAGTGATTGACCACTTTTCTAGGTATTTAGTCTTGGTCGCATTACCAGATCAGAAAGCAAGTACTGTGGCACAAGCTTTAGTTAATAATTGGTTACTCAGGTATGGGACACCTCAGTCCTTGATCTCGGATCAAGGTACTAATTTCACGTCTTATCTGATGAAGCAACTGTGTAAGTTACTCAAGGTAAAGAAACTAAGGACTAGTCCGTTTCATCCGCAAGCAAACGGGCGAATGGAGAGAGAGCATCACACGATCGCTAAGATGTTGAGTCACTATGTAAATAGTCAACACACCGACTGGGATGTGTACTTGCAATTCGTAACCAGATTACCAGATTACCAGAGGCAGACAGACCTTTCCAACAAATCAGAATCGAAGTATTAGGCCCATTTAATAGGAGTGCAGCTGGGAATAAGTATGTGTTAACAGTGATTGACCACTTATGTGGCAGAGAATAGTAATGTACATACATTGACAGGATTGCCGCCATATGAAGTGGTGTATGGGAGGAAGATGCCATCACCTTTTGACATGTTTCGCCCAAGGCTGGGAGCAGAGAGCGAGCATGTAAGGCAGTTTGCGAAAACCATTAAGGAAGTATGGCAGAGAATTAGAAGAGCTAACACGAAAGCGTTGGAACGACAAGAACGGATGGGAGGTACAATGAGGAAGTTCCCACAGTACAGAGTAGGCCAATGGGTGCTACTAGCTAATCCGTATGCTCCAAAAGGGAGACCCAAGAAGTTCACAAACAAGTTCAAGGGACCGTACCAGGTAGCGGAAATGACATCACCTGTCAATGTAAAATTACAGTTGCCTACCAAGACAATGGTGGCTCACGTTAGTAGAGTTAAGCCGTTCCAAGGGGTAGTAGATCCGTGTATATGTACTTCTCCTTCTGGCAGAAAGAGAAAAGAAGCGCCAGAAGCAGACGGTAAACCGGGTATTAAGTATAAGTTGCATTCGATGGATGTGTAGTTAGCAGTAATTATCATGTGTGTATTATTTTAGTGCATGGGCTAGGGTTATTTTATTGGTATTAAGGGGTAGTGAAGGGAGCTTTTTCCTTCTCTCTCCATTCTGTAGGTGACGCAGGATGGGGTACAAGTGGATAGTATGGGGTGTAGTCCTCTGGCAGCTGACACAATCTGGCCAGGTACAGGATATGCCGTTGCGAAGTGGGCTGTTCCCGGGAAACAACCGGATGTGGTCCTCAAGAGTCACGAGTGGACGCTTGAGCTGGCAGTCAGCATCCTGCAGGTAAGTAACGAGATGCGGCAGCTGCAGGAGGTGGTATCAAGTGTGGAAACGGTTGCATCTAAGAACGGAATATTCCGGGATGTGCAAGAAGAGTACGAGGCTTTGGATAGGTCATGTAAGGAAATAAGGGAACAACTGCGCCAAGTCATTAGCCTGATTCCAAGGAGGAGAAAGAGAGTAAAGAGGGGTTGGTTGAGTGCAGGTGGGAAGTTGCTGAAAACAATTTTTGGAACAGCAGATAGAGACGATATTGAGGGTTGGAACAATTCTTTAACAGTTATTCGTGAGAGGGAGGAAGGCATAAGGAAGTTAGTGGATATACACACAACAGAGGTATGGGGATTAGGAACAGAGTTGTTGAATGTGACATGTGTGGTGCCTGGGATGGCTACAGGGCTACGAGCATATATAGAACAAACACAGAAATTATTGAACACGGATCTGGAACTGGTACAAACGCGATTGGATGTAGTAGAAAGGAAGATGGAAATGGGTAAATTGCTGCGGGCACTGGTTAACAGCATTTGTGCCAGCCAGAGTGGCCGAGCGGTTAAAGGCGCTACAGTCTGGAACCGCACGACCGCTACGGTCGCAGGTTCGAATCCTGCCTCGGGCATGGATGTGTATGATGACCTTAGGTTAGTTAGGTTTAAGTAGTTCTAAGTTCTAGGGGACTTATGACCACAGCAGTTGAGTCCCATAGTGCTCAGAGCCATTTGAACCATTTGAACAGCATTTGTGATGCACAAGTGAGGATGGATGAATTGCAAGAGGCAGTACATCACGCATTGCACGGGCAGGGGAGTGTGACGTTGATGTCACCAGAAAAATTCAGACGGAGTCTAAAGCAGGCAGAGGCAGAGTTTCCAAAGGGGGTAGAGCATGTAGTAGCGATAATCGATGCGATTATGTCACTTTTTTATCCTATGTCTAGGATTAAGGTAACAACGGATCTAGTTAAGATGTATATAGAGATTAGATTTCCAGTAACTAGTGTGGGGAGACAGTATCGCTGTTACATAGTGCATCCTTATCCGGTCAGATGGGAGTGCATGGGGAAGGGCGTACAGTTCAGAACACAGGAGGTTTTATTAATTTCTAAGGAGGGAGATACTCATGCTACTATGTCGAGTTTAGAACTGAGTAGATGTCTAATGGATACAGTTTCAATTTTTGTCCATCACGGGTTGTTTTCACCGGCAAGGGGTCATGTGAGATCCAGTTACTTAGGGCAGAAGCAGAAGCTTTGGAGTCTCGGAGAATAATAGTGAAGCCTACGCCACATTTTCAGCAAGTTGGGAGGCATTGGTTGTATTCAGTATTCGCTATGGAGAGGATATCAGCCAAGTGTTATGACAATGGGAATTGGACAGCAACCACAGAGAAGGAATTATGGGACAGTGGTTTGTTAATCAACGGGATAAATTGTGAAATAATAGGGGATCGTTTCAGCTTACCAGCGACAGTCACGGGAGTCACCAAGGTTACAGATACTCATCTGACGTTGTACTGGCCAGATGCGTCATTCAGCATCGCTCCAGGAGAAAATTTGATGTATATTAACAACACCTTGGATGCTACACTATTGCGAACGATAGATAAACTAGTAGATTCGGAGAAGGGTCAAATTTCAATGCAGCAATTATTAAGGTATGTGGAGGAGTACAATACCAGGCGGAAACATAGCATAGTGACCACTGGTATTTCAACCAGTACTATTACCGTGTTGATTGTATTTATCTGTGTGGTATATGTCTCAATTAAAATTGAGGATTCAGCGTGTTAATGCAAGACCACTCCATGAGATTCCTGTAGCATGGATTACCAGTAGGACATGAGTCAGGGCGACCTGGATGTTTATAGAGAAGCAGTAGAATATAGGATAGAACAAGAGTTAACGTATAGGGTAAGTTCGGGGACGAATTTAATTTTTAGGAGGAGGCAGTGTTGCGGCCACATGTAGTAAGTGTTGCTTCACACAGTGGAGAATAGCAAAACAGAGGCACGCCGGCAACCGAGGCGTTGCGAAGTAGGCAGACACAGATAGCTTTGCTGACAGCAGCAGTCTACCAACAGGCTGACGCAAGGACGCACACAGACCGAGCGCTGAGCGAAGATTGGAGAGTGCTGAGTAAGGGGAAGTGAGGCCTGCACGCTAAGTTACGCTGCAATATACTGCGGGAGTAATAGCAAAAAAATAGCAAAAAATACAAAAAACCGAGGGTAAAATACGTCCTCCTGCCGGATATAAATAGTGGAGAGCAGGCAGCAACGGACAGAAGCCGTTAGGAACCAGTTCGGATCTGAGGACGGATGTGGTCCGTGTCGAAATGTTCAACCTTCGTAGGTGACGTTTCCAGAAGTCTGTTCCAGCTCGCAGGAGTCATCCGTCCGCCGCCAGATTTCAACTTCAGCTCTGGAGGTCGGTCCGAGTTCAGTCGGCACCATGGCTGACTAACTACAGCGAGAACTTCCAGCAGGACCGGCCGCAGCGCGGTCTCGGTCACAGGCGCCGCCGGGGACTGACGCCCGGACTTCACAGCAACCCGGCCTCACGGCGCGTGGTCCGTCCATGACAGGACCTCGCGGACATCGCGACTGGGGTCTTCCCAGCCGCCGGTGCGGCAGGCGTCGGTAGCTGACCTCACGACGACGAGTTCATCTCAACCACAGGGCATCCTGGCTTCAGCGGAGCAGTGGTGGCCTGAGGCTCCCGAATGCGGTCAGCGGCGCGCGTTGCGCGCGTTGTCGGAGAATCCACACAGCAGCAGCCAGGCGGAGGGATCCGCAGGGCTGGACACCGACGGCGAGGGAGAAATTGTAAAGGAAGTTCAATAAATAACTGTAAAACTCCACGCTGTCTCAGTCTTTGGCGTAGCCATTGTGTCTGCTGCTAACAAGTGGTGCAGAAGTCGTAACAGCACCTTGGAGTAGCGTGTCGTGCAAGCCATACGTATTTATTTCTAGAGTTCAGTGTGTTGTGTGGGGGATGGGAGCTGCATCAGCCAGCATGCAGAGCTTCAAACTGCCATGGAGCGACAAGCATCTCATCGAAATGCGAGATATTTTTAATAGTTTCCACAACGAAACTGTGTCTCGAAATCTGGCAGAAACTCCAAATAGTTTCTGGTCGTATGTGAAGTACACTAGCGGCAAGACATAATCAGTACCTCCACTACACGAGAGCATTGGTAATGTTAACGACGGCAGGGCCATTATAACGGAGTTACTAAACAACGTTTAGGGAAATTCCTTCACCAAAGAAGACACAGTAAATGTTCCAGAATTCGAATCAAGAACACGAGTGACGTACAACAGATACTGAAGCGAAGCAAAGTGAAGTCACTCAATAAAGGCAAGCATGGCTGTCCAGGTTGAATGCTAGCTAGGTTTCTTTCAGATTGTGCTGACAAAACAGCTCCCTTTAAGCAACTGTACTGATTGCTTGCTCGACGAAAAATCCGTAGCTAAAAACTGAAAAGACGCACAGATCACACCAATACAGAAGACGGGAAATTAACCCGCTGTATTTGGGACCCATATCACTGACATCGATTTGCAGTGGAATGTTGGAACATATACTGTGTTCGAACTTTATGAAATAGCACGAAGGGAAATGATATATTGGCACATGGTCATCACGGGTCGAGAAAATATCGTTCTTGTGACACGCAACTGACTCTTTATTCACACAAAGTAATTAGTGGTATCGACTGAGGATTTCAAACTGATTTCATATTTCTAAATTTCGAGAAGGCTTCTGGCACCGTCTCTCACAAGCGACTAATCATATTATGTGCCTATGGAATATCGTCTCAGTTGTGCGACTGTATCCGTGATTTCCTGCCGGAGAGGTCACAGTTCATAGCAAGTGTCAGGAAGCCATCAGGTTAAACACAAGTGGTATCTGGGGTTCTCCCAAGGTAGTGTTACAGACGCTCTGCTGGTCTTATTCTATACAAACTACGGAAGAGACGACCTCATCAGAGCTCTTAGATTGTTTGTAGATGATCCTGTCATTTACGGTCTAGTAAACTCGTCAGAACATCGATACGAATTTTAAAATGATTTGCACAAGATATCTTGAAACGTCCCCTTTGAACAATTATACATGACTGTGCTTAAACTGACACACAATATTTTTAGCGCAACGCAATCTGACTTTCAAAAATCCGTACAAAAGAATGGCCCTGACTAACATTAACCTACACGTTTCACAAATCACTTACCTCACAAAAATCTTCGTTACTCGAACTACTGCAATACGGTGAGCGCCACTTCTGCCAGCTAAATAAAAGATTCAAATTACTGAAGGCACTAACTACTGATAGGCATAGTTAGCAAATGAAAGATTTTAATAGAGAACAAACAATGTATTTACCTTAATATTGTTCAAAAGTCATATTTTATATATCAGTTCATGACATCCAGTCTTACAAATGTACTGTCTCTGATGGACACACGTCGAGATCACCGGGTCTCAAAAATCCGCCATCTCACTTCCTCACATCCACAACTGCTGGCGGCTCACCTCCAACTGCGCAACGTTAAGCGCTGTTAACATCCAGCTGCCCAACACTACAATGGCGAGTATTACAATAATGCCGACCAGCCTCAGACTGCACACAGCACAGTCAGTGATTTTCATATAGAGCGCTACATGGCGTTACCAATAAAAAAACCTAAACAGCCTACTTGCATAGCCCCCATGCTCCCCACAAAAAATTTACAAATTGTTTTGGGCAGTGGCCAATGCAGATTTGAAAAATTTTTTCATAATTACAATAACAAAGAAATCAAATGCACACACTTATTGATACAATGTTGGTCAAAAGCTAAAATTTTCTCACAGTCCGTAAAGACAGTCCTGATCATCCATCATGGTAAAATTGCAGTTTTTTTTCTCGAAGTCTGAGCAGTAAAAGAAAATGCACACGGAAGTAGTGGATTTCCATGCAGTCTGGAAGAAGTAGTGTTGACCTTCCAAGGGAAAGACAGTGCTGACTCTTGACATGCAGACAGGTAATGGGCCACATCAGAGCAAACCCACAGCAGAATCAGTCGAAGTTTTGAAGAATATTGGTATGTAGGTCATCACAGAGCAGACCCACTGTAGTCCTGGTAGAGATTACGGTATTGGTGGGCCACCAGAAGTGCAGACCCCCTGCAGTCCTTGTAGAAATAGTGGTATTGGTGAGTCATCAAAGGTGTAGACCCACTATAGTCCTTGTAGAGATGGCTAACAGCCGTCCATTGCAACTCTGCAGGTGCACAATCACCATCGAAGAGTCTTGTGGACAATATAGCAAGTCCATGAACCACCACTTGTGCACTCACAAAAATTTTTTTTGAAATGTCCTTAGAACCAGCAATGCTGTTATCCAGTCCCTTGCTGAATTATTAACACACGTGCAAACACTAACAGTCAAAACTTCTCACATATTGTGCATATAGTATGACCAACAGAAATGTGTGCAGTGAAATGTAACTTAATTTGAAGAACTGGTGTCTATACAATTATAAATTTACAACATAAGAATACAATTACAAAGGTACAAAATACATCATTAAAGAACATAACAGTACAGATAACATTTGTAGTAACACAGGCTTTACAAAAGAATAGAAATAAACATATACATCAGTATTACAGGAATTATGAAATAAGTAAATATATAAAATAATGAGAATAGTTTTCGAAACATTAATTTCACACATGAGCATTGAAACAGAACGGAATTAATAATGTCTAAACATCTTTACGAAGTAAATAACATAGTATTTGAAAAATTCTACAACATAAATCTTATTAGCTAAACACAGGGAAAAGACAAATACACAAGGGTACATAAACACATAGCGAAATAATACAAAAGGAAAGACAGGGTTCGTTTTCAGTGTGACATTTGATACTGCAGTCCAACACAAAACTTCATTCCATAGATCTTTCATCTTATTTCAACATTAGTTTCCACCAAAAAAATCCTATCCAAGCATGCTTTCTGTATTTATATGTTCACATATCTCATACCTCATTATTTATTTTCCATTATCTGACCTCATCATTTATTTCCAAGAAAATCCTACCTAAACCTGTTGTCCCTAAACCCCACTTTTTTGTTCATACCCTCTTTCAAAATCCTTTTTTGGCCAAACCATTTTCTTATAGCTTCTCAATGCATTTCTTCCAGTTCATCACAACTCGTTCTCTTATATAGACTACCCCATCTTAAGCTAACTTAAATCTACTGAGCTCAGATGCATAAACTAAGGGACGAGGCAATGCAGTAGCACAAAACAATTAATACAAACAGCGATGACAAAAAATACAAATTGGCAAAGCTAGCAGCAGTAAATCTAAATTGGCAAAGCGATTGCAATATTACAACTAATATAAGGCAATATGCAGCAAACAAGAAAAGTAAATCAGTAGTAAAACTGGTTTATCAAAGTAATACAAAGCAAACATCTGTAGCACTATGCCTGGCACACAGCAGCAGCAAATGCAATAACTTCTACCTAAACATGACAAAGCTCAAGCAGAAAAAATATTACACTAAAGACAACAATGCAGATAAGGGAAATGTATATTCACATCTTAATGTCTATGTAATTAAAGTGGTGCACCACAACTTATTCTACGAAAAATATTACCAAGTAGTTGAAAAGAAAATTATGTATGCAAGTCCAGTGAAGGGAAATGTCTTTTTGTGCTCCTTCGTTTTTTGGAAGTAGATCATAAAGTTATTATTTACTGGATCTGTAGCCATAAAATATCTATATTAGTACATCTATAAAATTTTATATTAACCAATGTTGCAGTGCAGCTAGAAACTAGATATTAAACAAAATGAGCAAACTCTCAACTAGAAAGACAATAGATGTAAAATGCTTTTCATCATTTGATTAGGCATTTTAGTAAATATAATAAATTAAGAGCTCCACAGTATAATCATATGTTTTCAAGTTTGAGCGTGTCATATTTGTGATGCTTTCTACAAAGAAATGTCAATAGCGAGGATAATGGCCTCCTTTTCACTCCTCCTGTGCCTCTGAAAGGCACACACTAATGACTTTTTTCCAGGCGACTGTCGCACAGCTGTGTGCCCACGACGCATTATGTGAAGGGCACTTAACTTTCTTACCAAAATATTTACAACACCAGTTTGCACTACAGTGACAGTCTCATATAAAAAATTTCACAGGTCGAGAATTTGCGTTGCAAATGTGTAGAAACAAAATCCTATGAATATAACAGTGTCCAAAAAATTTTCGCCGGCGTTGTGATACATTCACGCACTTCAGAACTCTTAAAGTACGATTCTTAGCTTATTGATCATAAACATGCCTCAACAGCATAATACACATCGTCATCATAATAATAACATCATAACAGATCAATCACATCTCAGAATCGTCGCAGCTTCTTTCAATAATTTCAAGATTTTCAATTAAGTCATCTACCTCAAACGTACTTCAAAATTCATGCTCCCTTACCAAATACATCATTCAAAGCTCTCATAGTATCACAATGGTTCCGAAAAAATATGAACAGTTCACAAAGTACAGACAAAATACAGTTTCGTAAGTGGGAAGTTATCCAACGGTGTAATTACGCAAACATCTGTCACTGATGTAGTAAAATAAATGTTTGTCTCTCTCAGTTAAATGATCAGATAGCTGTGTAATTTATGTGTTAGGGAAATATGGTACCGATGTGTAAAGTTGTATAAGCAAATACCATATTAGCTAGGGCTCCTTGTGCTTGCCAAACACATGGTACACAGAGTAAGCATTTACCCCCCTGAGGATTAATGTAATTATACCCTCACATGTTACAGATTACAGCAATGGAATGAAATGTATCACGGAAAAACCTTTGTATCATTGTAATTCAAAAATCTTTAAAAATAAATGTTTTAAGTACAAAATTAATCACTCAAATACGTGTACTGTAGCGCTAAACTGTGCGTCTTGTTGTAAGATAATCTCTGTGGAAGTGTTGTAGTTATCGTCCTCCGAAAGCTAAGTTCTGCAAAAGTCAATGTACTTACCTCATGATAAACAAAAGTGAAATGCTTTGCGTATAGATATCTTACTTATTACACTTATTGCCGTGATGAAGAAAGAACTGTGCTGTAACGTATTGTTGTGCTACAGAAAAGGCTGTCTCATTGTAGCTATACCACAAAAGTTAATACTAAAACAAGTTTTCCTTTCCGGTAGAATTCAGAAAAACTGTGCAGAGTTAAAACAGAAACACCGCAAAAGCAACATTGTAAATTGTCACTCATTAGTAGCGTCGTGATAAAATCGTGTAGCTGTCACATAAACTAACCACTGTGTCATCTGGTATCTCGCAGAAAGTACTTTAAATCCAGATTGTATTTTCTAGTAAACCAAAATGTTGCATTAAAATCTCATTAACAGTATATGTTCCAAGTATGTAGGCCTTATAGTCGTTACGTAATCGTGCAACTAACAAGCAAGAATGTACACACACAATAACACTGTGTCGTCTGTTCACTATAACAATGCATTCGTAATTACTGTCTAAATATGTTCCCTAGGTTCTAGACTGGATAGTTAACTTTAAAACATAGTTGCATGTTAACAGTTTCTAAGTCTGATGAAGTGTACTGGTAACGTGAAGTGAAAAACTTTATAGCAAAGACTAAGTTAAAAAGCAGATTATCTTTCAATAAACGGTTTTACATGTGAAATATGGTGTAAACCTTTACTCTTCCTAGTACCCAGAGTTTCAACTTCAACGGAATTATCATGTGGTGTATGGTACATCGGTAAAGAATACTCAAATTTTGCTCAAGGTTAGCGTCTATGTTATCTTTCTCTGAGGCAGCCAGTGCACGTGGCTGCCTGCGGTGTGAGTCATTGTCTACTATCTCTTTGTTGGCGTGCGTCGTTATTGGGATTAGGAGACCTAACTTCTGCAAATTCACATTGCTGAGAGGGCCCTGCCCTCTTTGAATCCCACCAGTTCTGATGCAATTCAGGTCTGTTGTTACGATCATATCGTCTGTCGTCATGTCGGTAGATTCCATAGTTTCTTTCTTGTTGGTCACGTGGTGGAGAATTTCTCCCTGAATCGTAACTGCACGCTGAAATGTTGCGTCTGAAGTTATTCTGTCTCCCTTGATAATAATTGTTTTGGTTCCCATATTGTCTGTTTCTACAGTTATCTCTGTCATATTCATTACTACAGAAGTGCGATCTTTCCCTGTAATTAATACTACTCTGCCAACGGTTGTCATACGGGTGGTGTCTGTTTCGGTCACGATTTGTGTTGTGAGAATAGCCTTGTCGTGTCCAGTTATTATTTCTTTCATCGCGGAATTGCGACGGATGTGACCTGTAATTGTTGTGTTCCTGTTTTTGCGTTCTGCGATTGTCAGTGTCAATTTCTAATTCTTGTAAGAGTCGCTGAAAAGCTTCAATGTCGTCTTTACAACGTCCTGCCAAAATAATATGTCGTAAATGTTCAGGTAATTTGATTAAGCAAATGCAAATGAGTTCTGAGGGACTGTATGGGTTTGGCAGGTACTGATTCTTGTGCAACATGTCTTCAAAATATTTCACAAGACTGGAAAATTTAGATTGTTCGAAATGTTTCATCATTATGATGCTATGTTTTACTCGGTCTTGTGTAGCTTGAGACCAATATGCTGACAGGAAGGCATGATAAAAGTCTCCTTCACTGTGACAATCGTGAATGAGCGATCGCATCCTTTCAGCTGGTTCATTCTCTAAGTAGCCATACATAAATTCTAATCTGTGCTCTAATGACAAGTTGGGAGGAAAACAATGAGAGAATTGATGGAGCCACGCTTGTGGATGAATGTCGTTGCCTGAATTCTTAAATGTTTTGAATTTACGTGTAGTAATGAACAGCTTATAGTCAAAATCATCGTGTCGGCGAGTAGCATATCGGTCACTATTACGTCGTGTCGGCGGTTCCATCTCAAAATTCGGTGCACCTTGCCAATTTCTTTCATAATTTTCGAAATGCCCTGTGTTATTATTTTGTGGCTTTTCCGTATTTCTAAGTCCCTCTTCCCGTGTTGGAGCGCGAGTGTCCTCTGAAATATGTAATTTTTGTATTACTTGTGCCAACTGATCATGTACTTCCCGGATTTCTCTTTTATGTTGCTTATCAATTTGATTCTGATTTTGTTTGAAATTCTTAATCTGTTCATACTCTTCTGTGTCAGTGATGGCTACAGGTCTTGTGTCATTCAGATCATCATCTACCTTTGCAGATAAGTTAGTGAACTGATCCGAAAGTTCGGCTACTTGCTCCGATAGTGTACTTATTTCCTCAGTGTGTTTTTCTGAACCAAGTTTCAGAGCGTCCATTTGTGTTGAAATCGTATCTACTGTGTACTTTAAGTTTTCCTGAGTTTTTGCAAGTTGCGTAACCGAATCGGTAGACACAACTGAGTTAATTTTAGCTTGCAAGGTCTCATGATTTTCATGAACAATAGTTTGCAGTTCTTTTATGGCTGCTTCGTGATTCTGTAAAGTATTTTCATGACGCGAAAAATAGATTGGAAATGCTCACAAATTTGTGTTTTTACGTCTTTACAGACTTTTTGACATTTCGATTCTATTTTATGTACACTCCTGGAAATTGAAATAAGAACACCGTGAATTCATTGTCCCAGGAAGGGGAAACTTTATTGACACATTCCTGGGGTCAGATACATCACATGATCATACTGACAGAACCACAAGCACATAGACACAGGCAACAGAGCATGCACAATGTCGGCACTAGTACAGTGTATATCCACCTTTCGCAGCAATGCAGGCTGCTATTCTCCCATGGAGACGATCGTAGAGATGCTGGATGTAGTCCTGTGGAACGGCTTGCCATGCCATTTCCACGTGGCGCCTCAGTTGGACCAGCGTTCGTGCTGGACGTGCAGACCGCGTGAGACGACGCTTCATCCAGTCCCAAACATGCTCAATGGGGGACAGATCCGGAGATCTTGCTGGCCAGGGTAGTTGACTTACACCTCCTAGAGCACGTTGGGTGGCACGGGATACATGCGGACGTGCATTGTCCTGTTGGAACAGCAAGTTCCCTTGCCGGTCTAGGAATGGTAGAACGATGGGTTCGATGACGGTTTGGATGTACCGTGCACTATTCAGTGTCCCCTCGACGATCACCAGTGGTGTACGGCCAGTGTAGGAGATCGCTCCCCACACCATGATGCCGGGTGTTGGCCCTGTGTGCCTCGGTCGTATGCAGTCCTGATTGTGGCGCTCACCTGCACGGCGCCAAACACGCATACGACCATCATTGGCACCAAGGCAGAAGCGACTCTCATCGCTGAAGACGACACATCTCCATTCGTCCCTCCATTCACGCCTGTCGCGACACCACTGGAGGCGGGCTGCACGATGTTGGGGCGTGAGCGGAAGACGGCCTAACGGTGTGCGGGACCGTAGCCTAGCTTCATGGAGACGGTTGCGAATGGTCCTCGCCGATACCCCAGGAGCAACAGTGTCCCTAATTTGCTGGGAAGTGGCGGTGCGGTCCCCTACGGCACTGCGTAGGATCCTACGGTCTTGGCGTGCATCCGTGCGTCGCTGCGGTCCTGTCCCAGGTCGACGGGCACGTGCACCTTCCGCCGACCACTGGCGACAACATCGATGTACTGTGGAGACCTCACGCCCCACGTGTAGAGCAATTCGGCGGTACGTCCACCCGGCCTCCCGCATGCCCACTATACGCCCTCGCTCACAGTCCGTCAACTGCACATACGGTTCACGTCCACGCTGTCGCGGCATGCTACCAGTGTTAAAGACTGCGATGGAGCTCCGTATGCCACGGCAAACTGGCTGACACTGACGGCGGCGGTGCACAAATGCTGCGCAGCTATCGCCATTCGACGGCCAACACCGCGGTTCCTGGTGTGTCCGCTGTGCCGTGCGTGTGATCATTGCTTGTACAGCCCTCTCGCAGTGTCCGGAGCAAGTATGGTGGGTCTGACACACCGGTGTCAATGTGTTCTTTTTTCCATTTCCAGGAGTGTAACTCAGTAGTTAAATCTTCACGTGTTTGTTCAAGCGTATGTTCCACTGAGTCTAACTTTTGAAGCTTTTGTTCCATTGCGTCTAACTGTTGCTCTGTTTGTCTCTGGTGTTGTTCCATTGTGTCTAACTTTAGAAGATTTTGTTCCATTGTGTCTAACTTTTGAAGATTTTGCCCCATTTGTTTCTGATTTTGTTCAAACGTTGAGTCAACTTTTGTAGCCTTTGTCCCATTTGTTGCATTAACTGTGATAACAATGCACTGGTGTCTGAAACATGTTCCACAGTGCTTTTCGGCAGTGAAGTTGCACCGGCAACATTCACATTTTGACAAGCAGAAAATGCGTCTTGACTTATTTGAGAAGGCGGTGAGGACCCAAAACCTGAATCTACAGTATTTGCAAGATTGTGTTCCATCATTCCCGATTCCTGAGGTGGGCTGTTGCCGACCGATCGATCGATAATGCTTCCCTGTTCACCAATTGTTTCACCGTCTACACCATTGTTTGCCGCCCGCTTCATTTCCCTAAGCAAAATTGCCAAATTAATATGTTGAACATTAGTTAATTCATTACACGGTGGCGATAACACACTGCTTTCGTCTTCACTGTCATTTCTCAGTTTACTTTGCAGCCTAGTATTACGTTTTTCACATGCCATAATTGTCACAATATTTCACACGATAACACAGAAAAGCACAATTTGAAGAGCAAAAATAAGAAAACACATTAACATAGAACTGAAAATAATATCTAGTTAATCGCAAGCGCAGCTGCGAAATAGTTGGTGCAAATCTACACACATGCCATAATGTTTTACTGTACAACAACGAAAGACTGCAACTATAAAGGAGATTCTCTCTACAATTACGCGCTAGCAATAACAAAAGCTACACTAATTACACAAATTACAAGAAAAAATCAGAAGATTCCAGTGAGGTATCCTCGGCTAAGGGTCGACACATGAAACATCCCCTTTGAACAATTATACATGACTGTGCTTAAACTGACACACAATATTTTTAGCGCAACGCAATCTGACTTTCAAAAATCCGTACAAAAGAATGGCCCTGACTAACATAATCTATACGTTTCACAAATCACTTAGCTCACAAAAATCTTCGTTACTCGAACTACTGCAATACGGCGAACGCCACTACTGCCAGCTAAATAAAAGATTCAAACTACTGAAGGCACTAACTACTGATAGGCATAGTTAGCAAAAGTAAGATTTTGATAGAGAACAAACAATGTATTTACCTTAATATTGTTCAAAAGTCATATTATATATATCAGTTCATGACATCCAGTCTTACAAATGTACTGTCTCTGATGGACACACGTCCAGATCATCCGCTCTCAAAAATCCGCCATCTCACTTCCCCACATCCACCAGTGCTGGCGGCTCACCTTCAACTGTGCAACGCTAAGCGCTGTTAACATCCAGCTGCCCAACACTACAATGGCGAGTATTACAACAATGCGGACCATCACAGTCAGTGATTTTAATATAGAGCGCTACGTGGCGTTACCAATAAAAAAAAAACCTAAGCAGCCTACTTACAATCTTCATGGACGAAAAGTGCCATCTGACCCAGAACAACCAAAAGTGAGAGGTTGTCCACATGACCACAAAAAAAAAAAAAAAAAAAATCAGTTAATTCGCTTGAACGATAAAGTAGGCAAAAGTTGTCGATTCATCTAAATAACTGGGATTAAATTACGAACAACTTAAATTGGAAGAATGTCATAGAAAATGTTGGGGAGAAGACCAGCTAGAGACGGCATTTTACTGTCAAAACATTTAGGATACGCAACAAATCTACTAAACAGATTGTCTACGATACGCTTGTACCTCCTCTTCAGCAGAACTTCAGCGCAGTGTAGAGTACTTGCAAGACGGAATTGACCACAGACATTGAAAAAGTTCAAAGAAGAGCAGTTCGTTGTCTATTACAGTTAACAGGGGAGAGAGTGTCACTGATATGGGTGGGTGTGTGAATTCTTAAGGGACCAAACTGCTGAGGTCACCGGTCCCTAGACTTACACACTACTTAAACTAACTTATGCTAAGAACAACATACACACCCATGTCCAAGGGAGGACTCGAACCTCCGGCGGGAGGGGCAGTGCAGTCCGTGACAGGGCGCCTCAAACCGCGCGGCCGACGATATGGTAAGCAAGTTGGTGTGGCACTGATTAAAAAATAAAGGCGTCTTCCGTTGCGGCGAGATCTTGTCACAAAATTTCAATTACCAACTTTCTCCTCCAATGCGAAAATATTTTGTTGACTCCCAGTCTCATGGGAAGAAACGACCAATGCGATAAAATAAGATAAATCATTGCTCGCATGGGACGATTTAGATTTTCTCTATTTGAGAGTGGACCGCTGGAGGAATAGCCTGGATGTGATTCTATGAATCCTCTGACTGACACTTAAGTGTGGATTTCAGAATAGTCGCTTAGATATACATTGAAGCGCCAAAGAAACTGGTATAGGCACGCATGTTCAAATACAGAGATTTGTAAACAGGCAGACTAAGGCGCCGCGGTCGGCAACGCCTATATAGGACAAGTGTATGGTGCAGTTGTTAGGTCGGTTACTGCTGCTAAAGTGGTAGGTTATCAAGTGAGTTTGAACGTGGTGTTATAGTCCGTGCACAAGCGATCGCATACAGCATCTCCGAAATGGCGATGAAGTGGGGATTTTCGCATATGACCACTTCACAAAAATGGTTCAAATGGCTCTGAGCACTATGGGACTTAACATCTATGGTCATCAGTCCCCTAGAACTTAGAACTACTTAAACCTAACTAACCTAAGGACAGCACACAACACCCAGCCATCACGAGGCAGAGAAAATCCCTGACACGCCGGGAATCGAACCCGGGCACCCGGGCGTGGGAAGCGAGAACGCTACCGCGCGACCACGAGATGCGGGCGACCATTTCACCAGTGTACCGTGAGCATCAGGAATCCGGTAAAACAACAAAACTGCGACATCGCTGCGACTGGAAAAAAAGATCGTACAAGAACGGGATCAGACGTCTGAGGAGAATCGTTCAACGTGACAGAAGTGCAATCCCTCCACAAATTGCTGCAGATTTCAGTGCTGGGCCATCAAAAAGTGTCAGCGTGAAAACTATTCAACAAAACATCATCGATATGGGCTTTCGAGGCCGAAGGCCCACTCGTGTACCTTTGTGACTGCTGCCTTAAGCCGTTGGGATTGCGCGATTGTGTCATGTGATAAGGAATGCTATCTGCCGCCGTCTTATCTTTTCCTTATTGGTTTGTGAGTCGATACGTACACTTCATGGAAGCGCAACGATCCACATTTCTGACATTAGATAAGTTATCACATGCATGTGTCGACTTTCCTAATTCATAAACATACAAGGTAATTGTGAAGTTCCATGTAAAAATTTAAAAAACCGACACACGACACAAAGCTTTACGCCTCATCTCTGGGGCCTTTCAATACCGACACAGGACTGTTGATGACTGCAAACGTGTTGCCTGGTCGGACGAGTCTCGTTTTAAATTGTGTCGAGCGGATGAACGTGTACGGGTATGGAGACAGCCTCACGAATCCATGACCCCTGCATGTAAGCAGGGGACTATTCAAGCCGGTGGAGCCTCAACTTTCGTGTGGGCGTGTGCAGTTGGAGTGATATGGCAGCCCTGATATTTCTAGATATGATTCTGGAAAGTGACACGTACGCAAGCATCCTGTCTGATCACTTGCATCCATTCATGCCCATAATGCATTCCGACGAGCTTGGGCAATTCCAACAGGACAATGCGACGCCCTACACATCCAGAATTGCTACAGAGTGGCTCCAGGAACACTCTTTTCAGTTTAAACACTTCCGCTGACCACCAAACTGCCCAGATATTAACATTATTGAGCATATCTGGAATGCCTTGCAACGTGCTGTTCAGAAGAGATCTCCTCTGTCTAGCGCCTCTTGCTATTGCGGATTTATGGACAGCCCTGCAGGATTCATGGTGCCAGTTCTCTCCAGCACTACTTCAGACATTAGTCGAGTCCACGCCACGTCGTGGTGCGGCAGTTCTGCGTGCTCGCGGGGGCATATACGTTATTAGGCAGGTGTACTAGTTTCTTTGGCTCTTCAGAGTAGATGAAGTATCACTCAAAAGATACGCGAAAAATATCAGACGTTCTTTTAGTAACCTACATTTCACCGAGACCGTGCGTAGTTGTTGAGAAGCTGACCACCAATGAAAAAAAGAAACTAGGTTTCGGCGTAACAGATTAGAGTATTTCCTTGTTCTGCGTCAGCAGTTTCGGGCCGCCTGATCGCTGATCTGTTGACTGTGCGGCAAGAACTCAGCATCTAGTGAGTGAATCAGACCCCGTGTTCTGGGTCCAGCTGCCTTAAGCCGTTGGGACTGCGCGATTGTGTCATATGATAAGGAATGCTATCTGCCGCGGTCTTATCTTTTCCTTATTGGTTTGTGACTCGATACGTACACTTCATGGATGCGTAACGATCCACATTTCTGACAATAGATAAGTTATCACATGCATGTGTCGACTTTCCTAAGTCATAAACATACAAGGTAATTGTGAAGTTCCATGTAAAAATTTAAAAAATCATACATTACGTGAAAGAGAAAATCTTAAAGTTGTTTTTTTTTTTTTTTTCAACTTGGTTCCAGCAGGGGCGCCACCGACCGTAATAACTGGAAATGGTGGCGAACCAGGAAGGGAAAAGGCATTTGCGGCGTTGTGACCGAGCGGTTCTAGGCGCTTCAGTCTGGAACCGCAAGACCGCTACGGTCGCAGGTTCGAATCCTGCCTTGGGCATGGGTGTGTGTGTGTGATGTCCTTAGGTTAGTTATGTTTAAGTAGTTCTAAGGTCTAGCGAACCGATGACCTCAGATGTTGATTCCCATAGTGCTCAGAGCCATTTGAATCATTTGAAAAGGCATTTAGCGTACTAGACTGTGCCCGTTGCCAAACAGTACCGAGAGTGCAAAGAGCTTTCCGTGGCAAGTTTCGCAAGAAATCACCACAACAGCATAGTGAAGCGGTACAAGAAATTCGAGGAGGCTGGTTGTTTGTGCGATGCAAAACTTTCGTCCCTACCGCTCATGTCAGAACAGACAGTTGACGGCGTTAGGGATGAGATGCTGAGAAGTCTATATCTACATCTACATCCATACTCCGCAAGCCACCTGACGGTGTGTGAATAGCAATGGTCCTACGACACTCTCCTGTGGCACACCTGAAACCACTCTTAGTTCGGAAGACTTCTCTCCATTGAGAATGACATGTTGCGTTCTGTTATCTAGGAACTCTTCAATCCAATCACACAATTGGTCTGCTCTTACTTGCTCTTACTTTGTTCATTAAACGATTGTGGGGAACTGTATCAAACACCGTGCGGAAGTTAAGAAACACGGCATCTACCTGGGAACCCGTGTCTATGGCCCTCTGAGTCTCGTGGACGAATAGCGCGAGCTGGGTTTCACACGATCGTCTTTTTCGAAACCCATGCTAATTCCTACAGAGTAGATCTCAAGTCTCCAGAAAAGTCATTATACTCGAACGTAATACGTGTTCCAAAATTCTACAACTGATCGACGTTAGAGATATAGGTCTATAGTTCTGCACATCTGTTCGACGTCCCTTCCCCTTCTTGAAAACGTGGATGACCTGTGCCCTTTTCCAAACTTTTGGAACGCTACGCTCTTCTAGAGACCTACCTTACACCGCTGCAAGAAGGGGGGCAATTTCTTTCGCGTAAAATCGAACTGGTATCCCATCAGGTCCAGCGGCCTTTCCTCTTTTGAGCGATTTTAATTGTTTTTCTATCCCTCTCTCATCTATTTCGATATCTACCATTTTGTCATCTGTCCGACAATCTAGAGAAGGAACTACACTGCAGTCTTCCTCTGTGAAACCACTTTGGAAAAAGGCATTTAGTATTTCGGCCTAACTAGGTCCTTCTCTGGAGCTAGTACGGAACTGAACATCGCTCAGCCAACAGTGTGGAAAGTGAATGTGACTTTGCTACTTCGCTGGATAGGCCGCGTTGCAGCTGCTGACCTGGCTCTACCCCAGTGGCCATCACGGTCACCAGCCCTGAAGGCTTGCGATTTTTTCAGTTGTCTTACATCATCAACAGCTTCTATGTTCCACTTCTACCACAAAACCTTGAAGGCTTTCAACACTAGATTACAGCAAATGCTCTTGCCGTCACTCCGTATCGGTGGGTCGGGTATGGCAAAACCGGGCTACCGATTAGGTGCGTGCCATCTGACGAAGGGTGGACACATGGAACACTAAACATCTACATATTAGGTTGTTGCATAAGTTCGTGGCGTTTTGGTTTTGGTACTATGGGATTATTTATCGATTGTTAATTTTTTGTTTGTAAGTTGCTGTTCGACTTTACGTATTATCATTTCGTCATTTGGAGATAGTGAGTGGATCTGTGGACGCCTAGAAAATGGAGTACCAAGTGGAGAAATATAAACATTTTCCACATACTCTTTTGTTTGAATTCAATAGGGAGATGAAAGCAGCAGAGGCAGCCACAAGCATTTGTGCATTGTGTGCGGATAATTCCAATTGACAGGGCATGGCAAAAAAATGATTCTATCGTTTTAAGAAGGATCGTTTTGACATTAGTGACTCTCCACTTCAGGAAGGCCTTCGCGGCTTAATAAAGATAGTTTCAACGCATTAATTCACGATTATCTACGTTAGTCTCCTCGAGAACTGGCAAATGCACGGCGGATCATTCCACCATCGTGCGACATTTGCAACAATGGGGAAGGTTCAAATATGGGATGTGTGGATAACGCATGCTTTAAGTCAAGATCACAAAAATCACCCAGGTGCCCATATGTGCATCTCTGCTTGCTCGTTATCAATTGGCTCGTGAACAACATTGACCATTCCTATCCTGTGCCGTTACTGGTGAAGAGAAAATGTGTATTTATGCTAACGTAAGGAGAAGAAAGGAATGTTTGAGCCCAAACAAAGCAGGAACTCATAGTACAATGACCTGAGCGCATCCGCAAAAGATAATGTTACGCATCTGATGGAAAAGCGACGGTGTGGTGTGCTACGAGTTGCTTCCTTCAGGTGTAGCGATCACTGCTGACATTTATCGTCAACAACTGAGAGGTCTTGCAGTCGCAGTCCAAGAACGAAGACCAGAAAGAGTATGTAAAGAGATGCTGCTCCAAGACAACGGCCGCTAGCATTTTCTTAGATTGACATAAAACATTATACAGGAGTTGGGTTGGGAAGTCATTCCGCTCGCACCTTATTCATCTGATCTTACACCCACAGATTTTCACCTTTTCCTCTCTTTATCGAACAACCTTCAAGGAACTTCCTTTCCGGATGAAAATGCCCTCCGAACATGGGTCGACAAGTTGTTCGCCTGAAAACCACGTGATTTCTACAGCAGCGGAATCTGAAAGTTACCCGATGGTTGGCTGACTGTTGTAAATAATGAAGGAGAATATATTATTGATAACTTAAGTCTCTGTTGTGTGTTTCAATTGTGTTTATTAAGCTTATGGATAAACACTAGGATCTTATGGACCAACCTAATACAGACTCCGCAAGCCACCACATTGTTTATGATGTAGGGTGCGTTGTACCACCACTAATCAGTCCCGCTCCTGTTCCACTTGCAAATGGAACAAGGAAGAAACTATCGTCTATACGCCTTCATACAAGCCCTAGTTTCTCTTATCTTGTCTTCTGAGTCCTTACGTGTTGGCGACAATACAGTTGTTCTGCAGTGAGACGCAAATGACGGTTCTCTAAATTTTCTCAGAAGTGTTTCTCTAAAATAACGTCGTTTTCCCTCCAAAAATTCCCATTTGAGTTCACGAAGCAGCTCTGTGATACGTGTTGATCGAACGTGCCGGTAACCAATGTAGCAGCGACTCTGAACTGCTTCGACGTCTTCCTTTAAACGGGTCTGTTGGGGATACCAAACACTCGAGCAGCACTCTAGAATGGGTCGCATTTGTGTTTTGCAAACGGCCTCCCTTGTATATAAGCTACACCTTTTTAGAATTCTCCCTATATACCGAAATTGACCGTTCACCGTACCTACTACAGACCTCACGACTCATTCCCAAGAGGGAATTTTGTCTCAGCTTTCTGTACACTATAGTGTCATCAGCAGACCTTTGCGGATTCGTCAGATCGTTTATGTACTACGTACGTATACAGAGAACAAAAGCGACCCTATCAGTTTCTGATGGGGCGCTGCTAGGCATCCCTTTGTTTCCGACGAACACACGTCCTCCACGACAACGTACTGAGTTCTAGTAATTAACAAGTCTACGAGACACTCGCATACCTGGGAACTTATTCGGCATGTACGCCCCTTCATTAAAATTCTGCAGTGGGACCTTGTCGAACGCTTTTCCGAAATCTAGGAATATGGAATTCGCTTGTTGGTCTCTATCCATGGTTCTCAGGATACCGTGTGAGCAAAAGGCAAGCTGCGTTTCACATGTGCGGTGGTTCCTAAATTCTTGCTGACTCGTGGAAAGAAACTATTATGTCTCAAGCAAATTTATTATATAAGTACTTAGAATATGGTTGGTTGGTTGGTTGGTTGATTTGGGGAAGGAGACCAGACAGCAAGGTCATCGGTCTCATCGAAGTAGGGAAGGACGGGGAAGGAAGTCGGCCGTGCCCTTTGAAAGGAACCATCCCGGCATTTGCCTGGAATGATTTAGGGAAATCACGGAAAACCTAAATCAGGATGGCCAGACGCGGGATTGAACCGTCGTCCTCCCGAATGCGAGTCCAGTGTCTAACCACTGCGCCACCTCGCTCGGTCTTAGAATATGCTAAAGAAATCTGTAGCAAACCGATGTTAAGGATATTGATCTGTAACTTTGCGGGTCCGTTCTGTTACCGTTCTTTTATAAGGGTGTCTCCACCGCTTTCTTTCAGTCGCTTGGGACTTTGCGCTGGACGATAGCGTCATGATAAATGCAACCTAAGTAAGGGATTAGTGCTGAATACTCTCTGTAATACCAAAGTGGGACTGCATCCGGATCTGGCAACTTATTTGTTTTCAACTCTTTCAGTTGATTCTCAGCGCCAGGGATGCCTATTTTTACGCCCTCCACACGAGAGCATTTGCGACAGACAAACGATCCTCTGTCTGACCAATCCGATTTTTGAAAACATTGTAAACATACTTTGAGAAATCGTCTTTCGCATACTGTATCATTTGTTACATTCTTCTTGGCCATTTATCTGCATCGCTGTTTTGAAGTGTTCCATGGACTTAATAATTACGTTGTGTGTACATACATTTAATCTTCTGGAAGCAAAGAAAAAGAAAATCTCAAATGGAATTAGGCGGCTATGAAAGAGAAGGCGAAAATTTCAAGTAGACGAGAATAGAAACAAAATAGAGTACGAAGAATGAAATAAAACTGCTCGTAAATTTCATTGAGACGATGTTAGCAGATACAATGGATATGTATTGATACGCATTAGTTAGCAAAAAAAAAAAAGAAGGAATACTTGAAAACTGAACATATCTGAAACACCACCGGCCGGTTTCAGGCGACTTGCGTGGTTCGTACGGCTCCCCCTGTCGGAGGTTCGAGTCCTCCCTCGGACATGCGTGTGTGTGGGGGGGGGGGGGGAGGGGAGGGTGTTGTCCTTAGCCTAAGTTAGTTTAAGTTAGATCAAGTAGTTTGTTAGCCTCGGGACCGATGATCTCAGCACTTTGGTCGCATAGGAACTTACCACAAATTTCCAAAATCTGAAGCACTTTTTTATCACACTGTTATCGCTATAATTTATCTCTGGAGCAGATAAATTTCAACTACGGACGGAAAAAATGGGTCGCTTTTGAAAGTACGCCTGAAAACTGATTACAATCAAATTAAAATAATTTACAACCAACATACCAGAAAGAAAACAGTAAAGAAAGTACAGTGACGAAATAAAACTAGGTAATGTGTTTTTGTATTTATGCGGTCGCAGATAATGATTGCGTGAACAGAAACGTAAACAAATTAATAAAAATTAGCGATGTACGAGCAGAGCTCGCGCACTGAAGGTTCTGTAAAAATTTAATTACATATACAGACAGTTAATCCATTTCGGGAATAGAAGATTTCGATGAGTTTTGCTTCTTATCGACATTGCTACTGGCAAGATATGAGTCCATGGATTCCAAGACATTCGAGGATGTTTTAATTTCAAGTCCGAAGCCAGGTAACTAATGATAAAAACTTTTTTCGTGCGCTATAATTACAAATCAACGATTTTGTTATTTTTTTCCTTTGCTTGTAGTGTGAAATCTTCCTTCTTACCAAATTCCATGATTTTACGTCTGGGGCAAGTGTCCTATAAGTTTTAATGAGTGAGTTAGCGAGCACCAAAAGATGTGACATAAAAGGCTGTATATTTTAATTGCATTGACTTAGAAGCTAAACATGTTTACAATACCAAAGCACTTTAGACCTCAACATGTGATTTAAATTTCAAATTGATAGTCTACCTCTTCCTGAGAAAATCGGGCTTTAACGGACGAAGGGAAAGTAGCATAACAAATGACAAAAAATTTTTGTTTCGAGTGATATAGTTATAAATTAAAAATTTGCTTGTTTCTCCTTTGGTTATATTCTGAAACCTTGCTGCTTGCCAAATTTCATGATTCTAGGTCAGGGGAATTACCGTATGGGATTTCATTAGTAAGTTTGCGAGTGTCAAAATATATATATATATATGGCCGTAACGTTTGATTCCATTGACTTAGAAGCTTCACGTTTTTACATCGCCAAGGGACCGTAGCCCTCAATATGTAACATAAATTTCAACTTGATACGTCCAAGCCGATCCTGAGAAAGAGGCTTTTGAATAGTCGCACAGACAGATAGATGGAAAACAAAGTGATACTACAAGGGTCCCATTTTTACCGACTGATATATGGATCTAGGCGCTCAGTCCGGAAACCGCGACTGCTACGGTCGCAGGTTCGAATTCTGCCTCTCTCATGGATGTGTGTGATGTCGTTAGGTTAGTTAGGTTTAAGTAGTTCTAAGTTCTAGGGGACTGATGACCACAGATGTTTAGTCCCATAGCGCTCAGAGCCATTTGAACCATTTTTGATATATTGAACCAGAAAAATGGACTGGAATGTAAGGTGCACTAAATAGTGTTGTGAAGACCAAGCTTGTAGCGTGTCTGAAAAGGAAAGTCCATAACAGGTGTCTCCCGCCAAAGTAATGGCAGTGAAACTTGGATTAATAATGTGTAAGCCAAGCAATAGCTGGGCGTTGCACAGTGAGCTCTACCAGGAAATACAGTGGGTCAGAGAGAGCACTGGAATGGAGGAGATAACAATGGCTGCGATGAAAATGGAGGCAGGCGGCGCATGCAACCATCCAAACTGAGGGTAAGTGGAGGAAAGAGTTCCAAGAGATGAGGACGACAGAAAGAGAGCGGCCTGAACTAGCGAGGCGAGCGCATCGCTGCCGTTGTTCTTTAGGCTTACTCGGCCGTTGAGAGTTCGTGAAGAGGTTTCTGTGCTGTGGGCGCCGCGGAGAGCAAATTGTCGTGCGTTGTTTTCACAACGCCTGGAGATTGTCGTGCTCCGCGCCTCGCAGCATGGGAAAGAAGTACGCGCAGAGGAAACCTGCCGCTACGAAGGGTCCTTCGGTTGTGCAACTCACTGAGTCTGCAGACCATGCAAGGAACTCCCGAGAAGACGAGTCACAGGCAGTCCCCCCTTTGTACGTCAAGTGCAAAGACGGGTGGACAGCGCTGTTCGACATTATGACAGGGACGAGGTGGTCTACGAGTCTGTCGATACACACTCGCGGATCTGCGTTCGAGCTGCAAACGTGGCCGACCACAAGGCGATCAAGGTCGCAGTGGCCGACCACATCGTCGACGCGCCGCCGACACGGGAGAAGGCACCTTCCGTAGGAAGGATGAAGAAGACCGAGGCACTCCTCAGGGGGTAACCTTGGTGCTGTGATGAGGCGGCGGTCCGGGGAGGGCTCCTGCGAGCCGGGTTCGCTATACAACGGCAAGGTTGCACAACCGGACCAACAGGAAGAGGGCGTCGCTCTACGCCGTGACCGTGCAAACGGTCGACGGCGTGAGCGACGTCTTCGACTTGCGGAAGTTGCTGGGCTTCCCGGCTACGACAGAGGCTCTCCCGAGCGCCATGGACCCCCCAGCCCCAGTGCTTCATCTACATCTACATCTACATTTATACTCCGAAGCCACCCAACGGTGTGTGGCGGAGGGCACTTTACGTGCCACTGTCATTACCTCCCTTTCCTGTTCCAGTCGCGTATGGTTCGCGGGAAGAACGACTGTCTGAAAGCCTCCGTGCGCGCTCTAATCTCTCTAATTTTACATTCGTGATCTCCTCGGGAGGTATAAGTAGGGGGAAGCAATATATTCGATACGTCATCCAGAAACGCACCCTCTCGAAACCTGGACAGCAAGCTACACCGCGATGCAGAGCGCCTCTCTTGCAGAGCCTGCCACTTGAGTTTGTTAAACATCTCCGTAACGCTATCACGGTTACCAAATAACACTGTGACGAAACGCGCCGCTCTTCTGTGGATCTTCTCTATCTCCTCCGTCAAACCGATCTGGTACGGATCCCACACTGATGAGCAATACTCAAGTATAGGTCGAACTAGTGTTTTGTAAGCCACCTCCTTTGTTGATGGACTACATTTTCTAAGGACTTTCCCAATGAATCTCAACCTGGTACCCGCCTTACCAACAATTAATTTTATATGATCATTCCACTTCAAATCGTTCCGCACGCATACTCCCAGATATTTTACAGAAGTAACTGCTACCAGTGTTTGTTCCGCTATCATATAATCATACAATAAAGGATCCTTCTTTCTATGTATTCGCAATACATTACATTTGTCTATGTTAAGGGTCAGTTGTCACTCCCTGCACCAAGTGCCTATCCGCTGCAGATCTTCCTGCATTTCGCTACAATTTTCTAATTCTGCAACTTCTCTGTATACTAGAGCATCATCCGCGAAAAGCCGCATGGAACTTCCGACACTATCTACTAGGTCATTTATATATATTGTGAAAAGCAATGGTCCCATAACACTCCCCTTTGGCACGCCAGAGGTTACTTTAACGTCTGTAGACTTCTCTCCATTGAGAACAACATGCTGTGTTCTGTTTGCTAAAAACTCTTCAATCCAGCCACACAGCTGGTCTGATATTCCGTAGGCTCTTACTTTGTTTATCAGGCGACAGTGCGGAACTGTATCGAACGCCTTCCGGAAGTCAAGAAAAATAGCATCTACCTGGGAGCCTGTATCTAATATTTTCTGGGTCTCATGAACAAATAAAGCGAGTTGGGTCTCACACGATCGCCGTTTCCGGAATCCATGTTGATTCCTACATAGTAGGTTCTGGGTTTCCAAAAACGACATGATACGCGATCAAAAAACATGTTCTAAAATTCTACAACAGATCGACGTCAAAGATATAGGTCTATAGTTTTGCGCTTCTGCTCGATGAACCTTCTTGAAGACTTGGACTACCTGTGCTCTTTTCCAGTCATTTGGAACCTTCCGTTCCTCTAGAGTCTAGAGACTTCCGGTACACGGCTGTTAGAAGGGGGGCAAGTTCTTTCGCGTACTCTGTGCAGAGTCGAATTGGTATCCCGTCAGGTACAGTGGACTTTCCTCTGTTCAGTTGCTTTTCTATTCCTTGGACACTTATTTCGATATCAGCCATTTTTACGTTCGTGCGAGGATTTAGAGAAGGAACTGCAGTGCGGTCTTCCTCTGTGAAACAGCTTTGGAAAAAGGTCTTTAGTATTTCAGCTTTACGCGTGTCATCCTCTGTTTCAATGCCATCATCATCCCGGAGTGTCTGGATATGCTGTTTCGAGCCACTTACTGATTTAACGTAAGAGCAGAACTTCCTAGGATTTTCTGTCAAGTCGGTACTTAGAATTTTACTTTCGAATTCACTCAACGCTTCACGCATAGCCCTCCTTACGCTAACTTTGACATCGTTTAGCTTCTGTTTGTCTGAGAGGTTTTGGCTGCGTTTAAACTTGGAATGAAGCTCTCTTTGCTTTCGCAGTAGTTTCCTAACTTTGTTGTTGTACCACGGTGGGTTTTTCCCGTCCCTCACAGTTTTACTCGGCACGTACCTGTCTAAAACAGGTGGCAGGGCGAGGGCCATGTCGCAAAGTATTGCCGCAACGCGGCGCGGTGCGTCAGGTGCTCAGGGGAGCACGACAGCCGCACCTCCGACCGCGGCAGCAACGTTCTGCCGACTTGCGTCCGGTGTGGCGGACCGCACGTCGGCAGCTGGCGCGGTTGCCCGGCTTTCTCAAGCCGCAACCGTGCCAAAGGCGGCGAGGCGGCCGCACAGACGCAGCGGAAGAAGAGAAGACGACGTCGGAATCGACGTAGGGCGCAGAACGGCCCGGCGCAGTAGCAGGGGCAGGGACGACCGGCCGAAAACGGGCAGTCAGGATGCAGCCCGCGCTCCCGAGAAGAAATGTGGCCTCGAACTCGGCACCGCAGTGAAGGAGGCCACTGCAGCCCTCATAGCCGTCACGGCGGCAGAGAGGGCTGCCTTCGCGGCCGCCGTGGGTGCAGAGAAGGAAGCGGCCTAGAGGCAACTGCGAGCAGTCTTCGCCCGAGGCCTCAGCGCAGCAGTACCTGCAAACACTCCTGCGACCTCGCAGAAGGACGTTCACGCGCCTGTCCCAGCGGTTGCCCCAGCAGCACCGCAGGTGAAAGGTGCAAAGAAGAAAACCGCCGCCCCAGCGGAACCGGTGGCGACGCCTACCGCTGCGGGAGCGGCCCCCGCAAGGGACCGAGAAGACAAAAAGGCAGCCTTCATCGCACGAGCGCGAGCGAACGGCCTGCATTTTTCCGACGCTGAAGCGGCGCAGCTCTCTGAACAAACGGAGCTACTCGAAGCTACACTGCAGAAGGGCTGTGCCGTGCAGTAGAGGAGACTGCAGCAGGCCCAGGAGACTACACGCGAGCCCAGCCGCAGCACCCGAGCTGACCCAGTTAACGAACACGTATGACGAGCGATACTCAGCTTGGTATCCACTGCAGTGTCTGCAGTCACGTCTTCCCTGATCATTGGGACTCATTTCGAACCGGGACTCATCACTGAAGACAGTTCTACTCAGTCAATGAGATTCCACGCCGTAGATGTATCTGAAGATAACCAAGCCAAATAACTGCTTGCGTAAGGGCCAGAGGTGGACTACCGAGTTATTGACTTGTCCAATTTGTGAAGCTCTTACTCTTGAATAAACCATACAAGTTTTATGAAAATATGGTCATTTGTTTGTCTGTACAGGTACACCACAATTACCGACTTCCGTCCCATTCGGATAATTTCTTCGAAGTGCAACTTTTTTTATATACACTACTGGCCATTAAAATTGCTACACCACGAGGATGACGTGCTAGAGACGCGATATTTAACCGACAGGAAGAAGATGCTGTGATATGCAAATGATTAGCTTTTCAGAGCATTCACACAAGGTTGGCGTCGGTGGTGACACCTACAACTCGCTGACATGAGGAAAGTTTCCAACCGATTTGTCATACACAAACAGCAGTTGACCGCCGTTGCCTGGTGAAACGTTGTTGTGATGCCTCGTGTAAGGAGTTGAAATGCGTACCATCACGTTTCCGATTTTGATAAAGGTCGTATCGCGACGTTGCTCCTCGCGTTGATCGAGATCCATTGACTGTTAGCAGAATATGGAATCGTTGGGTTCAGGAGGGTAATACGGAACGCCGTGCTGGATCCGAACGGCCTCTTATCACTAGCAGTCGAGATGACAGGCATCTTATCCGCATGGCTGTAACGGATCGTGCAGCCACGTCTCGATACCTGAGTCTACAGATGGGGACGTTTGCAATACATCAACCATCTGCACGAACAGTTCGACGACGTTTGCAGCAGCATGGACTATCAGCTCGGAGACCATGGCTGCGGTTACCCTTGACGCTGCATCACAGACAGGAGCGCCTGCGATGGTGTACTCAACGACGAACCTGGAACCAACGACGAAGCTGGACGGTACTTCTGTGATATTGAAAAAAGACTTGGCAGGAATATAGTTACTGTACATTATAGCGGTGGTACGAGAATGAACTGACGCAAGAAAACTGGGCTCTGGACGGCCAGGTGGCAATTCCGAGAGAGAAGAGCATCTTGTTTGGAGAATGGCGGTGGTTCATCGTACTGCATCTGCAGCAGCAGTTTGAGCAGCAGCTGGCATACAACGAACTGCTACAGATCGGGTACTTCAAGGACAACTCCGTGCCAGACGCCCTGTAGCGTGCATTACACTGACCCCAAACCACCGCCATTTACGACCATAGTTGTGTCTAGAGAGAGCCCATTGGAGGGCAGGGTGGAGATCTGTTGTGTTCTCAGGTGAAAGATGGTTCAGCCTAGGTGCCAGTGATGGCTGCATGTTGCTGCTAGACACACTGGACCTACACCCGGAGCTATATATAATCTGAGGTGCAATTTTTATAACAACAGGAGCAATCTCGTTTCTTTTCCGGCCGCTGTGGTCGAGCAGTTCTAGTCGCTTCAGTCCGGAACCGCGCTGTTGCTTCGAATCCTACCTCGGGCATGGATGTGTGTGATGTCCTTAGGTTAATTAGGTTTAAGTAGTTCTAAGTCTAGGGGACTGATGACCTCACATGTTAAGTCCCATAGTGCTCAGAGCCATTTGAACCATTTGAATCTCGTTTTTATCCCACGCACCCTGATCCACTGTAGTGGATCTGGCAATTCGACCTTTGTGCTCCCATTTATGAACAGCATTCCAGGGGATGTTTTCCAACAGGATAACGATCGCCGACATACCGTTGCTGTAACCCAGCTTGCTGTATAGAGTGTCCACATGTTGCCTAGGCCTTCTCGATCACCAGATCTACAATACCATGCATGCACGTTTATACGATTGCATTGTACTGCTCAGCACAGTGGACTTGATACTAATGTCCGACTTTTTTCCTTTTGTTATTATTATTGTTATTACATGTAGCCAACTGTCTACATCTACTCCCAGTTCCAAGAACTAAATGGCATTGCGACTGGTACTCACCAACATGGCTAAACGTAAAACTGTGAATTTGACATTAATATTGGTCTCTTGGTATTATTTTGACATGTAACCACTTACCACATCCAGCCTCACTTTATATGTAAAATGACTGTCTTACCTCACAGTAAGTTTTCCTATAAAGTGATCCATATGTATACCAAATTGGTTGAAATTTCTTTTTGGATCAGTACTCCATTTAAAGAGTCTCATTAAAAAATTCACTTGTCAGATGATATCCTCTACTTTCAGTAGTAAATATCCGGTTCTAATGGGTGCACTTTCAGACGACAAGGCACGTTCTTATGGCGGATGCTGGTTGGAGTGACGCTGTGGCTGATTCTACAAACGTGTATTTATTCGTGTCTCACAAGCTGCCTCAAGTAGAGTACTATCTCGAGGTGTTTAATACGAGTTGGAAAGGTATGTATATTCAAATCTTTCGAACTGCATCGTCAGTCAACACACTTTAAGTCCTATTACAAGAAATTGTTCTGTGTTTCTTATTTGGTTGTTCTGATTGCTGTTCTGTTGTTCTGATCCACACCTCATTTCACAGCTCACTACAGCACTTTAAATATTACTAGGATCTTGTGATTGCTTTCTCAAAGAAAAAAACCGAGTGAGGTGGCAGAGTGGTTGGCACACTGGACTCGCATCCGGGAGGACGACGGTTGAAACCCACGACCGACCATCCAGATTTAGCTTTTCCGTGATTTCCTTAAATCACTCCAGGCAAATTCCGGGATGATTCTGTGGCGAAACAAACGCTGTATCGTTTGAGAGATACAGACGCAAGCCACTAGCGCCACGTCATCATAAGGCGCCCATGAGCGCCTGTGCGTAGCGTACAAAGTATAGCGCCAAAAACTAAGGATGAAATTAAAAATTGAAATAAATTTTCCAGACTTTGTCAATATATGCTTCAATGTATTTACGTCAAAACTGTTAAACCTCAGAATGATCAGATGAATATTTTTCACTAAATAGGCCTACAGTGTTTTAAGAAAAAAACAAGTGGCGCTAAATAACAAAGCTAGAACCCCAAAATTTGTTCAGAATGCGCAAATGTACGTCACAACCAACTATTACAAGTTTCAACTTGATCGAAGAAAGTTTTTGGTCAAAATCGGCATTTTTACGAAAAAATTAAGTCGCTACATATTAGAGTCAGGAAGATGAATATTAGTTTGAATGTTCAGTTTGATGTAAAAACGTTGACTATCTGACTCCATTAAGCTCTCTCTTATAGTTTTCAAGTAATTTACTAAAAATTAAATTTGGAACAAAACCGTCCTTATTCGTAAAAGATTAAATATCGTTTATATTAATGGTAGAAGATATTGATTACGGCATTTCCACATCTACATCTACATGCATACTCTGAAAATCACATTTAAGTGCCTGACAGAGGGTTCATCGAACCACATTCACAATTCTCTACTATTCCAATCTCGTATTTCGCGCGAAAAGAACGAACACCTATATTTCTCCGTACGAGCTCTGATTTCCCTTGTTTTATCGTGGCGATCGTTGATTACACCCATTAAATAATAAAGCTACAAGTTTTAAGTCTTGAATGTAAATAACAATCAATACAAGGTCTCTTAAAGATGTACTTCAGAGATCATGACCTACTGTCGGTTCCGTTCTAAAAATTCTAGCCGGCAAAATTTAAGTGCAGTCAAACTAAAACTTTTTCTGTAATTAAAGCCTCCTAAACTCCATTCGAATAAAAAAAGTGAAGATTGTAAATTGTTTCATGACGGAGTTATTAAATAATACGTGTCCCAGAAAGCGGCCATTTAGATTCTACTACGTGGGCATGAAGCTGTTGGCAGCAGATGTTCCGTTCGGCCGTCCGCTGCCCCCATATGTAAATATGGCCGGAGAGGCAGTATGGGACACACTCGCCACACAGAGCTATCACTCTGTCCTTGTCAGTCAAAAGGCAGCATACGCGCTGCCTCGGTTGACGTCACAGCCAGGATGCTACTAAACGCATGTTTTCGGTACAAATATGAAGTGCGCTCGCGAGGATTGTACACCGCCCTGGACTGCTTAAATTGAACGGAAGTAACTGTTCGTGACGCCCGTAATGTTGACGAAACCGCGTGGCGGTTGGTGAGGTTATTTTCCACTTTTGTGGCTACATTTAACTTTGACGATTAGAAGTCAGGGCGAAAGAGCATTTAATTGGAACTTACCGTAGAGGTCGCCTCTGATCTACTCATAGTACTGGTTATGGTAGGGACATTATTTAGGGTGACCATACGTCCCGATTAATCGGGATTGTCCCGTTTTTTGAGGCTCAAAAATTTGTCCCGACTTTTTTTTAAAAAAAAAACAAGCAATTTGTCCCGATTTTCAAGGATTACTTTCAGATCTTTACAAAGTCGTTAAAATATTTTCTGAGTGTCGATTTTATAAACTATCAATTGAAACTGACATTCCATACGTTGGTACCCCCTGATAATGCACAGCTTTAGTACTATAATTGTTGCATACTCTTATTTCCTTTGCTTTTGCTTGCCATTGTTGTCAGCACTCAGTATCAGTTTCGTGAAGTGCTAGCACGTCGTGGCGATGCCGTCACGAAAATCAAAGTTTTCGGAAGAGCTTCAGAGGAAATTTCCTTGCTTCACTGCTACAGACAATGCCTGTTCAGCAAAATGTAACGTATGTAACTGTGCTGTATCCGTGTCTCACGGTGTCGCTGCAGATCTCAAGCATCATATGGAATCAGAGAAACACAGGAAGAATCTTCGATCGGCAGGTTCCTCGCAAAAAATGAGATATTTTGTAACTTCAAATACACAGGAACAGAAAAACGTAGCTGCAGCAGAAGGAACCCTGTCATTCCATGTTGTTAAACACCACCAAAGCTATCGTTCTAATGACTGCAGTGTTCAACTAAACAAAAATTTTTTCCTGATTCTAAGATTGCAGAAAATGTTTCGTGTGGAAGAACAAGGTGTGAAGCAATTATCAACAATGTTATAGCTCCGCATTCTCAGAAACAGGTAATAGCTGCTGTAAACAGTGCAAAATACTTTTCAATATCTACTGATGCTAGCAACCATGGGCATCAGAAAATTTTTCCTGTGATAGTTCAGTATTTTTCAGTAAGTGAGGGTGGACTGCGGATGAATTGCAGAACGAGAAGTCCGAAACAATTTCCAATTATCTTTCTTATATTATACAGTCATTCAGTATCATCTCAAAGTGTGTTGCATTTGGTGCAGACAATACTAACTGTAATTTTGGGGGGTTAATGAAGAAAGAGGGTAACAATGTTTTCACACATCTGAAAGAAAAATTAAAAAACTCTAACATTGTTGGCATAGGTTGTCCAGCACATGTTGTCCATAACACACTTCAAAGTGCTTGTGATGTTTTACCTGTTGACAGTGACTGCATTGTCATGAAGTTGTACAGCCATTTTCATATTTTTTCTATTCACGTTGCAGAACTCACTGAATTCTGTGAATTTGTTGGTGTCACTTATAAAAATTTGCTTTCCTTTTCCAAAACAAGGTGGCTTTCATTGTTGCCAGCCATAGGAAGGACCTTGAAAATGTATGAACCTTTGAAATCTTACTTTTTGTCACAGTCTAACTCAAAGTGCCCTGCAGTCTTAAAGAGTTTTTTCACTGATCCTATAAATGAATGTTATTTACTTTTTGTACATTCACAAATTAGTGTTTTCCAACAATTCATTCTGAGCATTGAGAAACAGAACAGTTCCATATGTGAAGTATTAGCAGACTTAAATAAAGCTTTGACAAGTCTAAATTCAAGGAAACATGAACATTTTGTACCACTAAGTGTAAAAAAACTGCTGAATGATTGCGATGACCAGTCTGTTAAGAAATTTGACATAGCAGTATCAACGTTTTATGATGCTTCAGTAGACTATTTATACTCATGGTAACAGGGAATAGGTGAGTTTTCTGTATTCTCATGGATGACGCTCACAGAACCACCAGAATGGTCAGTAATTAAAAATACTTTAATGTGGCTAAATGAAAAGGGCATTCTCGTAAATGACAGCCTCTTATTTGATGAAATAGTTCAGATGCAGTCATTTGTTAAACAACAAGTGGAAACAGACAGTGAACAATGGAATCAGTTGATGGCATATGAAAAATGGTGTAGGTTTTTCAGATCTTGCCAGTATAATGAACAGTTCAGAGAATCGCTGAATATAGCGCAGTACTTCATTTCACTCCCTGCCCACATTGCAAATGTTGAAAGAGTTTTCAGCTTACTATCGTCACAGTGGACAGATGAGAGGAATAGATTTACGGTGAGGAGCGTTAAGTGTATTTTACTGACCTGTTTAAACTTCAGTAAATACGGTTGCACTGACTTCTATTTATACCTATTAGTCAATCCTGAGTAGCTGAATGACATTTCATCTTCGAAGAAATATGATTCCCTAACATTATTGTTATTATTATTAGGAATAATATAATGTCGGATTTTTACTTAATATATTAATCAGTTAGAACTCAAAACTTTTATTTGTAGTCGTAGTTCTTGATCCCATTGAGTAAATAGGAACATTTTTTTCAGTTACTAGAAGAAGAATGTGGACTTGCAGACTGGAAATTATGATCAGTATGTTCTCCATCGCTTTCTCGCTGACAGCAAAATAGTTTTAATGTAAAGGACGGAGAAGATTTATTATCCACCCGCCGCCCCACATATGGTTTTAATCTGCCGGGATATTTGAACAGTGAAAGTGATCGGTACAAAACAGGGAACTCGGTAGGCACTGACAGGATACCAAAGAGAAATATGCGGGAACCAGTGCGAGAACAGTGCTAAGATTTGCTCACGAGTGTGGAAACTGAACTGTGAAAGTTAGCCACAGTAACCTTGATCGTAACGGAAGGAGGCAAGAAGCCGACCCTAGATCGCGGCTACCACTGACGCTGAGGTTAGAAGAAGACGGTATATCATCGCGGAGCTGCGTGCACCTGCGAGCACCTGCAAGCTACGGTGTGGCCTCACCGCTGTGGTCGATCTTGACGATCGACATTACATATAGAAGCGCATTATTAAAATGACAAATGGTGTAAATATCAACTCTGTAACTTTATTTGTTTAAAAGATATGGTAAATTTAAATTATCAGTTTTTCAATTAAGTACCAGATCATCATTTCCTCCTCACGAAACACATTGAACGATGACAGCATGCCATCTTATTGACTCATTAGGTAATAGAATATTTGTTGTAAAGTTTAGTGGATAATAGTTACTTTTGTTTTTTATTTATTTATCAGAGAGCACATTGGTGCAAGGCTACTGGCCTTGGCATTCAAAGTTAAGAAGGAAATTGTATTGGTTTTGTGTAAAAGAATTTAACGTTTATTATGTGATGGATATTATTGCTACTTTACTTAGAGCCGGCCGTTGTGGCCGAGCGGTTCTAGGCGCTTAAGTCCGGAACCGCGCTACTGCTACGGTCGCAGGTTCGAATTCTGCCTCAGGCATGGATGTGTGCGATGTCCTTAGGTTAGTTAGGTTTAAGTAGTTCTAAGTCTAGGGGATTGATGACCTCAGATGTTAAATCCCATAGTGCATAGAGCCATTTGAAGCCATACTTTATTTATAACGTGAAAATGGTGCAGCTTTGATGATTTAAATATGTTAAAATGTAAAATAATATAGAGTAAGCTGTAGCCAATCAGATAGATGGCTTCAGGGAAGGGAACTGCGCTATTCAGTTGAGCGACGATGTTCGGCACGCTGGAGACGCGGCCGGAGACGGGCAGAGGGACAGTGCTGGTGGAGACGCGAAAGCGGACAGCCGGTGTTTAGGCAGCGAGGAAGTGAAACGACTTAGAAAATTTCGCGTTTTGTGGAATCGCGGGACTTAAGTCCCTGAACGGTGAGCAGCAGCGCGCCTGGTGTCAACTCTAACTTTTCGCGAAGATAACGAGGTAGAATATTAGACTTGTATTTCGCGATAAGATTGTGAATGATTGAACCGTGTCAAATGGATATGCGCTCGAATGTAACAGCAACTCTAAATATGACCACTTTCGCTATTAGATTGTTTTGTGAATAAACATTATTCTAACCATATCACAAATGTGTGGCCTACATCATTTATGGGTCATTAATTTAGTTTCCGATATTTTTATTACTGTCATTATATGTTATGTTAACCTCGTATTTCGCAAAATTGCTGATGCATCAATCCTTTCGACACATCGAAATTAAACACAAAACCAATTTGTAGTTGTCATACACTTCTTTATTACAAACACTGACACAGATCTTTCAGAATTTACTCAAACAATTTTCACTAATGAAAACAATGTTCATAAAGCCCGATTAATAAAATTTAGCTGACATAAATGAATGCTTCATGACTTACATAGGAACTTCATACATCCATATTTAAACTGGATGAAGGTGGGACCCAGCTGGTATAATTTTTTTACAATGAAATTCCACCAGCTGTGCTATATATATATATATATATATATATATATATATATATATATATATATATATATATAGCTGGAGGAATTTCATTTTTAATAAAAATACGTAGGAACTGGCTTCCATATCAAATTCTAAAACTGCTTCCATGGACAGATTTTAATCAATTGTAACAAATTAAGGTATTATCAGATTAATGCACTCGACTAAGCTTCTGTTTAGAATTTATCTCTGGCTTCAGCGTTCCTATAACGATTTCAGCTTCGGTGCTTTCTATCAGCGCTCGAAGTTCCGGTACTTTACCAACGCAGCTTCGACAGTTTACAATTACAATACCGATTGCTGCTTGGTCCCCGCATGTCCTGACTTTGCCCCGCACCCTTTGAGGCTGTTGCCCTTTCTCTACTTGCCCGCGGCCATCTAACCTAAAAAACCGCCCAGTCCAGCCCACACAACCCCTGCTACCCGTGTAGCCGCCTAAGTGTATAGTGGACTCCTGACCTATCCTGCGGAACCCGAAACCCCACCACCCTATGGAGCAAGTCGAGGAATCTGCAGCCCACATGGTCGCAGAACCGTCTCAGCCTCTGATTCAGATCCTCCACTCAGCTCTGTACCAAAGGTCTGCAGCCAGTCCTGTCGACGATGCTGCAGATGGTGAGCCCTGCTTTCATCCCACTAGCAAGACTGGCAGTCTTCACGAAATCAGATAGCCGCCGGAAGCCAGAGAGGATTTTTCCAATCGATAGCGACACACATCATTGGTGCCGACATGAGGGACCACCTGCAGATGGGTGCACCCTGTACCCTTCATGGCATCCGGAAGGACCCTTTACACATCTGGAATGACTCCCCCCGGTATGCACACGGAGTGCACATTGGTTTTCTTCCCCTGTCTTGCTGCTAAATCCCTAAGGGTCCCTATTACGCGCCTGACGTTGGAGCTCCCAACTACCAGTAAGCCCAACCTCTGCAAGCGCCCGGATCTTGCAGACTGAGGGCAACCTCTGGAACAGGACAAGCAGCCACGTCTGGCCGAAGATCAGTATCAGCTGGAGACAGAGCCTGAAACCGGTTCGTCAGACAAACTGGAGAGGCCTTCCGTTCATCCCTCCAGAATGTCTTTCGCCCCCTGCCACACCTCGAGACGACCTCCCACTCTACCACGGGTGAGGGGTCAGCCGCAATGTGGGCAGTATCCCGGGCAGCCACAGCCGTAGTCCGATCGAGGATGCGTGGGACGAGCTGGCCGTCCCCGACAAACCCCCATCTGGCCCCCCACAGTGATGCCCATTGGCAACAACCTCAAGCTGTGTGACCGAAGCCAACACTGCCTAAAGCTGGGAGCGAAGGGATGCCAACTCAGCCCGCATCCGAACACAGCAGTAGCAGTCCCTTACCAGGCTAAAAGCTGTTGTGCAAAGAACGTCTGAACTAATCTACAAAGAGCACAAACAATTCGACACAAAATTTAAACAATTATTAAAATACAAGACTGCTCATTAAATGCAGTAATACTGCTACTTGCGCACTGCTGACACACTGCTCAGCGGCGGAAGGAGACTACGTGATTTTACACTATTCAGGTACTAAAACCCGATGTTACAACTCTGAAATACTATAATACGCCCGAAATTTATGAATTCAACAATGCAAGTACCCAAAAACACGCAAAGAAATTAAGAATTAAACTATGTAACAAATAAGTGAGCTAAGAGAATACGACTTGCTGCTGGCAACTGCTTATCCACCGGCGGCAGGGAGCACAGCTTTTTGATTATATGTATGTCAAAGCAAAGTAACTACTGTCGAACAAATGACTTCTTTAGCATTGTAATACATACGCTAATTGATCCATACGTAGATAGAACTTAGGAAGGTTACTCAATTTTCTGAGTAGAGCAACATCTAAAGCAATAAAGTGAATTGTAGACTAGCCCAAACTGCGACCATTTAAGAACCCATGTGGATCTTAAGAACATAATATAGATAGTTAAAAGAAGAAAACTGCAAAATTTGTCATTCACATTTAATAATGAAGTCAAATGATACGATTTCATGAAGTAACATATTTCCAATAATCATTTAAAAAAAGTTAATAACAATTTTCCAAATACAAAATTCAGTTTAAAAAAGAAGAAAAGAAATTCTTTCTGGTAACTCTCTATCGTTTATTTAAACTATAGAAGGATAATAGAAACAGGAATGTGTTTTGTCCCTCTTAGATGTAAGTTGAAAACAGAAGCTTTGGCTAAGTTACCTGCTTCTCAGGGACATGGAGGCTGCACGAAAGGCAGCCTACAAGCTGTAGTGGAGAAGAAGGCCAGTACCACACGATCTACAGTGAATTCTCTCCTTTCCCTTTTGTAATAAAACATAATGGAGAACGCCATAAAGTGACTTCCCACCGTCCACCTCAAATGTTTTAGTGAAAGTGGTTCATACGGACGCTCACGTTGGTGTCTATGATTGTGATTAAATAAGTGAGTACTGAAAATCGAAATCTTTTGTGTGTTTTTCTTTCAGGTAAAGACTGAAAAACCTAAATCAAAAACGAAACTTTGTAATAATCGAAAATTTTATTTCATGTTTCTGTGTAATTTATCTACATGATTTATAAAAATCCGTTTCCTCAAGTTTTTCTGTGTGTATGCATATACATATGGTTATTTTGTGAGTGTAGTATTAAGGAATACTTTGCAAAATTCAGATTCATTTAAAAGAGGTCAGCTATGATAACATCACTTGTTTCTAATATTTAATTTTGTTCAAAAACGATTTTTTTCCCAAAAATAAATAGGGTGTGATGTGGCGAAACAAACACTATATCATTTGAGAGATACAGAAGCGAGCGAGTGTGCCGGGACTCACCCCATTTCACTGCTATTAGCGCCACGTCAACATAAGGCGACTGTGGGTAGCATACAAAGTATTGCGCCATAATCTAGAGCAGGGGTTCCGAACAAAATTTTCTCGAGGACCCACCTTGTCATATCAAGTACCTAAAAAAAGCCAAATTAAGAGTCTTTTTATACGTTTTCTATTTTTGGTACTTAGAAAAAACATTGACATATTCATTATTGAAAAAATATTGAGCGGCCAAAACAAAACAAAAAATCTGTTATCATACGAAATATATTTAATATATTTTTTATTCTAATAGCATCTTGCGGACCCCTCTGTCATAGCTCGCGCACCCCTGGGCGCCCGCGAACCACCTGTTGGGAACCACTGATCTAGAGATAAAATTAAAAACTGAAAAAGCTTTTACAAGTTTACCATTATATGCTTCAGCGTATTAATGTTAAAACTGTTAACTCTCAGAATGATCAAACGAAAATGTTTCACAAAATACATAACAAAATGCATACTGTGTTTGTGCATGTGAACTTTTACTGAATATATTAATTAGTTACAACTCAAAACTTTTATTTCTAATCATAGTTCCTGATCCCACTGAGTAAACAGGAAGTAGGAACATTTCTTTCAGTGACTGCAAGAAGAATGTGGACTTTCAGACTGAAAATTATGGTCAGTATGTTCTCCATCGCTTTCTGCCTGACAGCAAAATAGTTTTCAGGCTCTCGTAAACGATGGCGAAGAATATTTATGATCCACTCGCCCACCCACTATTCCTCCGATAGCACATGGTGGACTTCCTTCCCGATTCTTGATACAATCCGAGCTTGCTCTTCGTCTCCAATGACCTCGATGCCGCTGGGACGTTAAACCCAATCTTCCTTTCTTCCCTACAAACCAGAAAAGCAAAGAGAACTGACCCTAAAGAGTGAAACAAGGCTGTGCGTAATTCGTCAGACCATGGCAAAGTTCCTTGTCAGTTTTCGCTGAATCGACTGTTCATCTGAAGCGTATAGTGATAATTCAATTAAACACAACTGAAATCAACATCGTGGGTGCTATAAGCATACCTATTAGGTCCGCTAATGTTCTGTTTCTACACAAATGAGCTATCAGATAAGATAAGCAGCACAGTCACATTGTTCGCCTACGATGCTATTGTCGACACGAAAATGTGGTCATTGGACAGTCGAAAGAAATTACAGAAAGACTTGCTGTAAGGAATAACACCTCATTTTCACTGTGGGTGACTGCAGGATAGTCTGTGCGAGGTGCAGCAATTTAATAACAAAGAGCAAGCGCCAGGCGGTAGGTTTGAACACGTTTGTGTTAGCTGATGCTTCCCCCACGCAGAGCTTGACGGGCATGGTTATAGACTCTTGTTGTTGTTGTTGTGGTCTTCAGTCCTGAGACTGGTTTGATGCAGCTCTCTATGCTAATCTATCCTGAGCAAGCTCCTTCATCTCCCAATACCTACTGCAACCTACATCCTTCTGAATCTGCTTGGTGTATTCATCTCTTGGTCTCCCTCTACGATTTTTACCCTCCACGCTGCCCTCCAATACTATATTGGTGATCCCTTGATGCCTCAGAACATGTCCTACCAACCGATCCCTTCTTCTAGTCAAGTTGTGCCACAAACTTCTCCCCAATCCTATTCAATACCTCCTCATTAGTTATGTGATCTACCCATCTAATCTTCAGCATTCTTCTATAGCACCATTTCGAAAACATCTATTCTCTTCTTGTCCAAACTATTTATCGTCCATGTTTCACTTCCATACATGGCTACACTCCACAAAAATACTTTCAGAAACGACTTCCTGACACTTAAATCTATACTCGATGTTAACAAATTTCTCTTCTTCAGAAACGCTTTCCTTGCCATTGCCAGTCTACATTTTATATCCTCTCTACATCGACCATCATCAGTTATTTTGCTCCCCAAATAGTAAAACTCCTTTACTACTTTAAGTGTCTCATTTCCCAATCTAATACCCTCAGCATCACTCGACTTAATTCGACTACATTCCATTATCCTCGTATTGCTTTTGTTGGTGTTCATCTTATATCCTCCTTTCAAGACACTATCCATTCCATTCAACTGCTCTTCCAAGTCCTTTGCTGTCTCTGACAGAATTACAATGTCATCGGTGAACCTCAACATTTTTATTTCTTCTCCATGGATTTTAATACCTACTCCGAATTTTTCTTTTGTTTCCTTCACTGCTTCCTCAATATACAGATTGAATAACGTCGGGGAGAGGCTACAAGCCTGTCTCACCCCCTTCCCAACCACTGCTTCCCTTTCGTGCCCCTTAACTCTTATAACTGCCATTTGGTTTCTATACAAATTGTAAATAGCCTTTCGCTCCCTATGTTTTACCCCTGCCACCTTCAGAATTTGAAAGAGAGTATTCCAGTCAGCATTGTCTAAAGCTTTCTCTAAGTCTACAAATGCTAGAAACGTAGGTTTGCCTTTCCTTAATCTAGTTTCTAAGATAAGTCGTAGGGTCAGTATTGCCTCACGTGTTCCAATATTTCTACGGAATCCATTCAACTGATCTTTCCCTAGGTCGGCTTCTACTAGTTTTTCCATTCGTCTGTAAAGAATTTGCGTTAGTATTTCGCAGCTGTGACTTATTAAGCTGATAGATCGGTAATTTTCACATCTGTCAACACCTGCTTTCTTTGGGATTGTAATTATTATATTCTTCTTGAAGTCTGAGGGTATTTCGCCTGTCTCATACAACTTGCTCACCAGATGGTAGAGTTTTGTCAGGACTGGCTCTCCCAAGGCCGTCAGTAGTTCTAATGGAATGTTGTCTACTCCCGGGGCCTTGTTTCGACTCAGTTCTTTCAGTGCTCTGTCAAACTCTTCACGCAGTATCATATCTCCCATGTCATCTTCATCTACATCCCTTCCATTTCCATAATATTGTCCTCAAGTACTTCGCCCTTGTATAGACCCTCTATATACTCCTTCCACATTTCTGCTTTCCCTTCTTTGCTTAGAACTGGGTTTCCATTTGAGCTCTTAATATTCATACAAGTGGTTCTCTTTTCTCCAAAGGTCACTTTAATTTTCCTGTAGGCAGTATCTATCTTAGCCCTAGTGATATGCGCGTCTACACCCTTACATTTGTCCTCTAGCCATCCCTCCTTAGCCATTATGAACTTCCTGTCGATCTCATTTTTGAGACGTTTGTATTCCTTTTTGCCTGCTTCATTTATTGGATTTTTGTATTTTCTCCTTTCATCAAATAAATTCACTATCTCTTCTGTTACCCTTGTCTTTTTTACCTACTTGATACTCTGCTACCTTCACTATTTCGTGTCTCGAAGCTGCCCATTCTTCTTCTACTGTATTTCTTTCCCCATTCCTGTCAATCGTTCCCTAATGTTCTCCCTGAAACTCTCTACAACTTCTGGTTCGTTCAGTTTACCCAGGTCCCATCTTCTAAATTCCCACCGTTTTGCAGTTTCTTCAGTTTTAATTACAGTTCATAACCAATAGATTGTGGTCAGAGTCCACATCTGCCCCTGGAAATGTCTTACAATTTAAAACCTGGTTCCTAAATCTCTGTCTTACCATTATATAATCTATCTGATACCTTCTAGTATCTCCAGGATTCTTCCATGTATACAACCTTCTTTTATGATTCTTGAACCAAGTGGTAGCTATGATTAAGTTGTGCTCTGTGCAAGATTCTACCAGGCGGCTTCCTCTTTCATTTCTTACCCCCAATCCATATTCACCTACTACGTTTCCTTCTCTCCCTTTTCCTACTACCTAATTCCAGTCACACATGACTATTAAATTTTCGTCTCCCTTCACTATCTGAATAATTTCTTTTATTTCGTCATACATTTCTTCAATTTCTTCATCTGCAGAGCTAGTTGGCATATAAACTTGTACTACTGTAGTAGGTGTGGGCTTCATGTCTATCTTGGCCAAAATGACGCGTTCACTATCCTGTTTGTAGAAGCTTACCCGCATTCCTGTTTTTTTGTTCATTATTAAACTTACTCCTGCATTACCCCTATTTGACTTTGTATTTATAACCCTGTTTTCGCCTGACCAAAAGTCTTGTTCCTCCTGCCACCGAACTTCACTAATTCCCACTATATCAAACTTTAACCTATCCATTTCCCTTTTTAAATTTTCTATCCTACCTGCCCGATTAAGGGATCTGACATTCCACGCTCCGATCCGTAGAACGCCAGTTTTCTTTCTCCTGATAACGACGTCCTCTTGAGGAGTCCCCGCCCGGAGATCCGAATGGGGGACTATTTTACCTCCGGAATATTTTACCCAAGAGGACGCCATCATCATTAACCATACAGTAAAGCTGATGAGAAAATAAAAACGGAACGCTTTGAACGACTAGAGACAGGACGTTAATGTTCACAGGATATGTACATTAGTATGTTCTGTACATATGACTAGCATTTAAGCTTTAAAGAGGGCGCATTATTGGCATGAGAGAATGTGATGCTATTTGGGGAATTGCTGCTCGTGTGTGACAAAGTGTTTTGGCAGTGCAACGGGTGTGTGCCGAATGGTTCACGGAAAGCAGTAGAACATAAGGAGATGGGTCAGGTCACACCACCCAGATACCCCCCCCCCCCCCCTTGAGAAGAGAAGACTGACACCTAATCCGAACGACATTGCAGGACACATTGCATCCTCCTAGGCTCTGGGGCAATTTGTGACACATCGTACACAGTCAGCGGTGACAGTCCGTCACCGTTTATTACGGCAAGGGTTACGTGCGCATCATCCACTTCTCCTCCGAACTTTGGCGAATGTGTAGAAACATGCTAGACAGCATTGATGTATGGAACGATGTCACTAGGGACAGGAATGGCATCGATAGTGCTTTCGGACGAATACATATTCCGTTTGTTTGAAAATGATGGCCGTATTTTGGTTCGCAGCAGATGGGCAGCGGCATCACAGTGTCTGCATTCGCACAAGATATACAGCGACAACCAAAGGTCTTATGGTGTGGCGTGCTATTGAGTACAACTGCAAATCACGGTTGGTGCATGTCGATGGTACAATGACAAGTGTGGCGTTCATGAATGACACCCTGCGAACCATAGCCGTACCCTTTCTGCACAATACCCAGACGCCATTATTCAGCAAGGCATTGCATGACCACATTTTGCTGCTCGGACACGTGCCTTCTTGGTGTCACAGGATGTCAGCCTTATGCTCTGGCCTGCCAGATCACCAGCCTTGTCGCCAATCGAAAACGTGAGGGGTTTGGTAAAACGACGGGTGCAGCACTGTGACTCAATGCTAACCACCACAGAAGAACTTTGGAACCAGGTGAAAGCAGTAAGGATGGCTATAGCACAGAACGCCATTTGCGCCTTATACGCGTCGATGCCATCACGCAAGGAACAACTTATTAGGGTCCATGGCGTATCCTGTGCCAACTAGGCAACAGGACACATGCTAAACTGAGGTGACTGAAATGCTAATCATTTCTGCAGAACATACTAATGTCCTGTGAATTTAAGCACACTATCTCTAGTCGTTCAAGGTATCCCGTTTTTTTCTGAACATGAGTGTACGTCGCTCAGTCTTGCTGTAGCAATCGTCCGTTGAAGTCCATGCACTAGCGTCGCAACGGAAAATGCAAAGTGCTCAGAAGAAACAGTGGATTAACCTCAATTCTCTTGTGAAATTGGGAAAACCTGTTACAGAAGCTCTTGCCATGTAAAAGAAAGTGGTTGGAAGAGAATTTTTACAGCGAATACAAGTTTCTGAGTGGTTGAAAAGCTTTAAGGAGGGACGTCAAATATAATCCGTGAACTGGACGCCCTCAACATCAAAAACGGACAACAGCGAGAAAACCGGTCCCCGAAGGTCAGACAGCCGATCAACATTATTATGTATTCGTGGACGAATGAGGAGACGAAAATCCGATTTGTATAACAGCAAGTGTTTGATTATTCACCAAAATAATAATTCCAGCCCATTCCGCCTTGTCTATAAATGCGTTCTTTGCTCAATATGGTGTATCGTGTTGGAGTACTCACTGTATTTGCCCGACGTGGCAGCCTGTGACTTTTTTTATTTCCTAACTTCAACTGAGCGCTTGAGGGGATAAAATTTGACAATGTGGAAGCGGTGAAGGCAAAGGCAGCGGAAGTTCTTAACAAGCTGACACAAACGGGCTTCCAGCACTTCTTTGAACAGTGTGTGATTGGTAAAGAGCGTTGCGGAGATCAGCAAAGAGACTACACTGCATGTGATAAACTTTGTAACGTAATTGGTGATCAATAAAATGTTTTGTAGCACTAGTCTGGTTATTTAATTATCACGCCTTGTATAACAAAGAGGAAGACGCCGATAGCACCCGATTACAAGATTTAGTATTGAACATCTGGAGCAAAACAAGTCGTTTGAGTACTTAGCAGCAATAGAGGGCTATTCTGAAATTAAGGAACGATAGGTCTCGAAATGGAAACCACAGTGAAAATCAGAACCGTTTCATTTGCAATAGTTAGCTACAACTTCCAGCTACTTATCTCCATAGTCGCCGATCCGACTTAGACGTTTGTCGTAGCGTTGTACAAACTTTCCAAAACCCTCGTTATAGAAGGCAGCCACCAGTGCTTTCTGCCAATTCTCTACGCTAGCCTACATCTCGTTGTCTGTGCCAGAATGTTGTCTTCATAGCCAGCGGTTCATGTGAGCAGAGATGAAACTCAGAGGGAGATAATTGGGGGCTGTATTATAGTTAATCAAACATTTCCAATTGAAAACTATGCAGGAGCATCTTCATTGCTCCCTGCAGAATGCGGCTGAGAATTGTCTTGAAGAAGAAAACGCACGACAGTTATGTAATGCTGGCTGCATAGCTTCAGGCGAAATTTCTCATCAGGCCCTCGTACTTGGCGGGAGATACTATTGTTCCAGGGATCTTTATGTGCTCCCTGTCTGCTCAGAATCAAAAAGAACGACGTAACGCGATCGACGGGCATACAAGAGTCATTGCCCAACACACCTGTGCAAAACTTACTTTCCGAATAACCCTCGTAGTAAGAAGCGATGTGATGTGGGACGAATAAGTGAAATCTGCAATGAAGACTTGGATTTGGTGGAAGGGTAAGGAAAAAGTGTGGTGCATCTATAGAGAAATAGCATACAGAAAAGACCGGATAGACAAAAGTTAGGATCGTTGCAGGGGTTGTAACAGATGAGTATACTGAGACGAATGTTTAACATGCAATATCGAGGAATTTAAATATGAATCTTCGGAAGGCAGGATACTTTGGTCTCATGAAACCCTGTTGGGTAAGTTATGAGGATTGGTATTCGAGGTAGGCACCACAAAAATTTTATTGGCATCATTGCACATTTCAGGTAGGTACTATGCGAATCTAGAAGTATACAGACACAGACAACCCCGAATCAACGGGAGACTGTGATACTATATACGTTCGCTAATATTGATATGAAGTACACTCCGCAAAATGCCAGTCTCTCATGTGTCCTGATTAAGCTTCATTTAAATGACATAGCTGGCTTCCAAATATCTATGTACAAATGAAGGCAGCAGTATGAGCACTTGAAACAAATTCTTCCGACGTACTACTACTTGCATTCCTCTCCCCCTCTCCCCCCCTCCTCTCTCTCTCTCTCTCTCTCTCTCTCTGCGCGTCGAAAACATTAAAGAAATGCATGGCCGATTTAAAGGTCGTGTAGAGGACGATCACACACTCGCCACATTTCCATGTTATTGTTCTATTGACTTCCAATACTTTTTATTAAATTGAAAGCAGGGTTATAGTTGGTGAAGTGAATCTATGTTCTTAAGTCAAGCTGGTAACTATTTAGTAACGAATATGTTTATTAAACCCAAAACGCACAGAACGCTGCTATAATATTCTACAAAATTTATTATTTATTTCAGAAACCGGTTTTCGGCTATTACGCCATCATCAGGTACAAAGATAAATATGTGTTGGAATGAAATTTTGTAGAGTGAAATTTTGAAAGATTTTAAGCAAGTAATCTACAGGGTATCTCCATTTCCAGAGATGACAAATCTTACTGTTAGATTTAGGAAAATCCGAGAGTAATTATTTCAGTTTTAGTGCCATGCAAGCTTATTTAACTAAGATAAAACATATGATACATTAACTTATGTAGCCGGCCGGTGTGGCCGAGCGGTCCTAGGCCCTTCAGCCTGGAACCGCGCTACCGCTACGGTCGCAGGTTCGAATCCTGCCAAGGGCATGATTGTGTGTGATGTCCTTAGGTTAGTTAGGTTTAAGTAGTTCTAAGTTCTAGGGGACTGATGACCTCAGATGTTAAGTCCCATGGTGCTCAGAGCCATTTGAACCATTTTTGAACTAATGTACTATATAAAAATTACATCAGCTGTTCGTAGAAGAAAAAAATAAATTGAACAATAAACTTTGGTGACCTGTTCCAAGGGTGTGGCTGAACAAAACTATCTTGTCGTCAATATATCCTAACTTTTTTTTTCAGTCATCAATCTTTCAATTGGTTTGATGCAGCCCGTCACGAATTCTTCTCCTATGCCAAATTCCTCATTTCAAGAGCAGCACTTGCAATCTACTTTCCCATTTATTTGCTGAATTTATGCCAATATCCGTCTTCCTCTGCAGTTTTTACCCTCTACGGCTCCCTCTAGAACCATGGAACTTTTTCGCTGATGTCTTAACAGATGTCCTACCGTCTCGTCTGTTCTTCTTGTCAGTGTTTTCCATACACTTCTTTCCTAACCGATTCTCCGGAGAATCACATCATTCCTTACCCCTCAGTCAACCTAATTTTCATCATTCTTCTCTGGCGCCACATGTCAAATATTTCGATTCTCCTCTGTTTTGGTTTTCTCACAGTCCATGTCTCACTGCCATACAACGCTGTGCCCCAAACATACACTCCTGGAAATGGAAAAAAGAACACATTGATACCGGTGTGTCAGACCCACCATACTTGCTCCGGACACTGCGAGAGGGCTGTACAAGCAATGATCACACGCACGGCACAGCGGACACACCAGGAACCGCGGTGTTGGCCGTCGAATGGCGCTAGCTGCGCAGCATTTGTGCACCGCCGCCGCCAGTGTCAGCCAGTTTGCCGTGGCATACGGAGCTCCATCGCAGTCTTTAACACTGGTAGCATGCCGCGACAGCGTGGACGTGACCCGTATGTGCAGATGACGGACTTTGAGCGAGGGCGTATAGTGGGCATGCGGGAGGCCGGGTGGACGTACCGCCGAATTGCTCAACACGTGGGGCGTGAGGTCTCCACAGTACATCGATGTTGTCGCCAGTGGTCGGCGGAAGGTGCACGTGCCCGTCGACCTGGGACCGGACCGCAGCGACGCACGGATGCACGCCAAGACCGTAGGATCCTACGCAGTGCCGTAGGGGACCGCACCGCCACTTCCCAGCAAATTAGGGACGCTGTTGCTCCTGGGGTATCGGCGAGGACCATTCGCAACCGTCTCCATGAAGCTGGGCTACGGTCCCGCACACCGTTAGGCCGTCTTCCGCTCACGCCCCAACATCGTGCAGCCCGCCTCCAGTGGTGTCGCGACAGGCGTGAATGGAGGGACGAATGGAGACGTGTCGTCTTCAGCGATGAGAGTCGCTTCTGCCTTGGTGCCAATGATGGTCGTATGCGTGTTTGGCGCCGTGCAGGTGAGCGCCACAATCAGGACTGCATACGACCGAGGCACACAGGGCCAACACCCGGCATCATGGTGTGGGGAGCGATCTCCTACACTGGCCGTACACCACTGGTGATCGTCGAGGGGACACTGAATAGTGCACGGTACATCCAAACCGTCATCGAACCCATCGTTCTACCATTCCTAGACCGGCAAGGGAACTTACTGTTCCAACAGGACAATGCACGTCCGCATGTATCCCGTGCCACCCAACGTGCTCTAGAAGGTGTAAGTCAACTACCCTGGCCAGCAAGATCTCCGGATCTGTCCCCCATTGAGCATGTTTGGGACTGGATGAAGCGTCGTCTCACGCGGTCTGCACGTCCAGCACGAACGCTGGTCCAACTGAGGCGCCAGGTGGAAATGGCATGGCAAGCCGTTCCACAGGACTACATCCAGCATCTCTACGATCGTCTTCATGGGAGAATAGCAGCCTGCATTGCTGCGAAAGGTGGATATACACTGTACTAGTGCCGACATTGTGCATGCTCTGTTGCCTGTGTCTATGTGCCTGTGGTTCTGTCAGTGTGATCATGTGATGTATCTGACCCCAGGAATGTGTCAATAAAGTTTCCCCTTCCTGGGACAATGAATTCACGGTGTTCTTATTTCAATTTCCAGGAGTGTATATTCTCAGAAATTTCTTACTCAGATTACGAAAAAATGGTTCAAATGGCTCTGAGCACTATGGGACTTAACTGATGAATTCATCAGTCCCCTAGAACTTAAGAACTACTTAAACCTAACTAACCTAAGGACATCACACACATCCATGCCCGGGGCAGGGTTCGAACCTGCGACCATAGCTGTCGCGCGGTTCCAGACTGTAGCGCCTAGAACCGCTCGGCCACTCCGGCCGGCTCAGATTAAGAGCTATTTTTCATACTAGTAGGCTTCTCTTGGCCAGGAATGCCCTTTTTGCCAGCGTTGCTCTACTTTTCATGTCCTCCTTGCTCCGTCCGTCAGGCATTATTTTGCTGCGTAGGTAGCAGAATTCGTTAACTTAATCTACTTTGTGATCACCAATCCTTGTGTACAGCTTCTTGCTGTTCTCACTTCTGTTACTTATTACTTTCGTCTTTCTTCGGTTTACTCTCACTCCGTATTCTGCACTCATTAGACTGTTCATTCTGTTCAATAGGTCCTATAATTCGTCTTCACTTTACAACTGAGAATAGCAATGTCATCAGCGAATCTTGACAGTGACATCCTTTCGCCTTAAATTTTAATCCTACTCTTGCACCTTTCTTTTATGTCCGTCATTGCTTCTTCGACATGCAGATTGAACAACGAGTTCAAAAGTTTACATCACTGTCTCACATCCATTTTAATCCGAGCATTTCGTTCTTGGTTTTCGACTGTTACTGTTCCCTCTTGGTTCTTGTACATATTGTATATTACCCGTCTTTACCTATAGCTTACCACTATTTTTCTCAGGATTTCGAACATCTTGAACCATTTTGCATTGTCGAACGCTTTCTGCATGTCGACAGATCCTATGAAAATATCTTGATTTGTCTCCAGTTTTTCTTCCACTATCAACCGCAATGTCGACTGTCATTCTGGTTCCTTTACCTTTCCTGAAGCCAAACTGATCGTCATCCAGTAGATTCTCAGTTTTCTTTTCCATTCTTCTGCATATTCTTCTTATCGACTAATTGGATGCATGAGCTGTTAAGTGGATTCTGCGATAATTATCGCACTTGTCAGCTCTTGCAATCTTCGGAATTGTGTGGACGATGTTTTTTCCGAAAGTCTAATGGTATATCGTCAGTCTCACCCATTTTACACACCAACGTGAATAATCGTTTTGTTACCACCTCCCGCAATGATGTTAGAAATTCGTCTGTCATCTCATCAGATAAGTCCTTCCCTTCACACAGCCCGTCAAAGTACTCTTTACAACTATCCACTCTCTCCTCTGCATTGAACCGTGGAACTCCCATTACACTCTTAATGTTACTGCTTTGCTTTCCATTTCACCGAAGGGTGTTTTGACGTGTCTATATGCTGAGTCAGACCTTCCGACAAACATTTCTTTTTCGATTTCTTCGCATTTCTCATGTGCCATTTCACCTTAGACTCCCTGCATTTCCTATTTATTTAATTATTAAGTGACTTGTGTTTCTACACTCCTGAATTTCCCTGAACATTTTTGTAACTCCTTCTTTCAAATTGTTCAAATGGCTCTGAGCACTATGGGACTTAACTGCTGAGGTCATCAGTCCCCTAGAACTTAGAACTACTTAAACGTAACTAACATAAGGACATCACATACATCCATGCCCGAGGCAGGATTCGAACCTGCGACCGTAGCGGTCGCGCGGTTCCAGACTGCAGCGCCTAGAACCGCTCGGCCACTCCGGCCGGCCTCCTCCTTTCTTTTGTCGATGAACTGAAGTTTAGAACTTCAAGCGTATCTCGTCATACCTTAGTACTTCAGTATCCTTCTTCTTGGCCCATTGGTGGATCTTCCTGACTAGTCTCTTAAACTTGACCCTACTTTTCATCATTACCAAACTGTGATCTGAACGTTTATCTGTCTCTGTGTTGTCTCAGAATCCAATATCTGATTTCGGAATCTCTACCTGACCATGACGTGATCTAATTCATATCTTGCAGTATCTCACGGACATTTCCAGGTCTACGTCCTCCTCTTATGATTGTTTAGCCGTGTATTCGCTATCACAAGCGGAAATTTAGTGCAGAACTCAATTAGTCTACTCCTCTCTCATTCCCAATACTAAGCTCATATTCTCCTGCAAGCATTTATTCCCTTCCTTCCTCTACAACTACATTCCAGTCGCACATGGCTATTTGATTTTCATCTCTCTTTACGAGCTGAATTGCCCGTTAAATTTACTATCTCAGTCTCTTCTTCTTCTCCTTGCGACTTCGGCATGTATACCGGCACTATTATTGCCATGGTGGTTTGCAAACGATTCTGATGAGAACAAACCTGTCACTGAACTGTTCACAGTTACTCACGCTCTGTCCTTCTTTCCTGTTCATGACGAATGCTACTCCCGTTATACCATTTTCTGCTGCTGTTGATCTTACCCTACACTCGTCTCACCAGATATCGTTGTCTTCTTTCCACTCACTATATCTAGTTTCCCTACCGCGTTCAAACTTCTGACATTCTACGGCCCGACTCGTAGAACGTTATCCTTTCGTTGGTTATTCAGTCTTTTTCTCGTCGTCACTTCCCCCTTCGCAGACTCCCCCTGGAGATCTGAATGGCGGACTACTCCGGAATCTTTGGCCAATGGAGAGATCATAATGATACTTTTTCAATTACAGGCCACATGTCCTGTGGTTACACGTTATGTGTCTTTAATGCAATGTTTCCATTGCCTTCTGCATCCTCATGCCGTTGATCATCGCTGATTCTTCCGCCTTTCAGGAGCAGTTTCCCACCTCGAGGGCAACAGAGTGCCTTGAACATCTATCCGCTCCTCTGCCCTTTGACAAGGCCGTAGGCAGATTGCGGATGATTTCTTATGCCGGAAGTCATCGGTCGTCATTGCTGATGATTTTTATTCAAAATTTAGGTAGTGGTGGGATTCAAACCCGGAACGGAGGACGTTTTGACTACTAATCAAAGACGCTACCCCTATATCGTGGGTGACATCAGAACTTACAAACAGATAAGATATACTAGTGAGATCAAACAAATAAGTGAAGCAGTAAAATTTCTTAACACGACAAGAGACATTATGATAACTGAAATAAAGGAAAAATGGGGCATGTGAGTAAGAGGGGTATTTTATAATGCGGCCTGGGCGGGATTATGAGTAGCATCTGTAATTAGAAATAGCGAGTAGGGGATCTGTGCCTGAACATTCAGTACTAAGCTTGGGCAGATGGACACATATTTATTAATTTCCATCATTTCAGAATAGTTCATCTTCCTTTTTTATGATTGTGATTCAATAATTCATGTTGCACCCTGTAACTATGGCCTTTTTTGAACAGGTGGTCTGATAAAGTAGTCCATCTTTTTTATGTTCCTTCAAGAGAGTAAATACTGCCCTGCCAGGTTGACCTATACATAATTCTCCAATCTTTTCAAAAGCTGGAGTCCTGTCTTTGCCATTGGAAAAGACGTAGCCAACATTGTTGTGCACACAAAATGATGTCTTTAAATTCCTGGATTTAACCTTTTTGGTTACATTCAGTGAGACTTTTCCTCAAATTGAAATTGTGCTCTATTTATGGCGTTCTTGAAGTGGTGGGTCAATAACAGGACTAAGAAGAGAGTACACCAGTTGTGTCTTGCTTTTTGTGAATTATGGAATCCTCCGATGTTGGAGGGTAGACGTTGTTTGATGCTGTTTATTTGATTGCATTTAGTTCTATTTAGAAGTTGTCTTCACTCATGCGGACCGAGCGAGGTGGCGCAGTGGTTAGACACTGGACTCGCATTCGGGAGGACGACGGTTCCATCCCGTGTCCGGCCATCCTGATGTAGGTTTTCCGTGATTTCCCTAAATCATTCCGGGCAAATGCCGGGGTGGTTCCTCTGAAAGGGCACGGCCGACTTCCTTCCCAGTTCCGATGAGACCGATGACCACGCTGTCTGGTCTCCTCCCCCAACAACCAACCAACCAACCACTCATGCGGGTGGATATTAAGCGATGTATCACTGAATGAGAGACAGCATGTTTATGGGTCACTGGGTGTTGAGAACTGGCAGATACTACAATATCTGCGGTGATAGGTTTCCTATGATTCTTGAAAGTATGAATATAATCACTGATGTCTATTATCAGATCTAAATAATTTATGCGGTTACCCCCACATTCCGTTGTGAATTTTACACTGTTGTGTTTGGAATTTAGCTGTTTGAGGAATTTTTAAAGTTTCCTGTTAGTATTTGTCTACAAGTCCAACACATCATCAACATCCTTGTTTAACAGTGCTCGAGATCAACGGCAGATTAAATTGCTAGCTTGATTAAGAATAAATCAAGTTTGGCACTCGACAATTCTGTTCAGAGTTAAAGTCCATCAACCTACCTTAAAATCTTGCAGTTCTGCACAAAAATCTTAACACGACGCTGATATTCAGAGTTGAAATCCACCAAGCTATGGAGAAAAATCACAATGCTTCAACTACGCTGCTGTTCAAAGTTCGAGTCCACAAGCACAAATGTGGAGAACTATTCTAAAATCATGAAGTCTTGCAGAAATATTACAAGTGTCTAATGTTGTTGTGCAAAAAATTTGAAAACACTTTAATGACGATTCACAACGGGCTCATCAGCACATCTTCCCGTACTCGCCGATCATCCAGAGGAAGCTAACCCAGGCAACATGGCCTCCGCCCATGCATAGATTCGGACTGTCGGCGCAAAATCTACAAAATTACACATACTGTGCGTATTATTATAAAAGCTACACATGTAAATACTCCCGATGACTTGTGCTCGCGCACTGATCCCTTGGAACTATTAAAAATCAACAGTTACATTGTCCATTTATAAAAAAATGTCTTTCGCTTGTTGCACATGAACCTTATATCGAATAAGGATTATATTAAGCTTACCGCCACCACAAGTATAATACATAAATTAGTGATAGAATTTCACCACATTTCCGTGATGACATTAGTTTTTTGTTGGGTACATTGATTTTTGAGGCATTTACATTTTAATCAGTGGAATAGTCACCATTTTTACAAGTATATACTACTATGTGCATGAAACATAATGAAAATTAAACTTTCACAGTTAATTGTTGAGGTTTACTGTGCAGTACTGCTGCTACATTTACTATTCCGCGATTTATTTCCCACTAAAATGCATTTTTTAATCCTTGGAGGCACATTCTGGCTCATAACTTAAGATGTATACCTGTAACAAAAATTCTGAAGCTGTTTTTCGACAGTGCTGTTCAGGCTGCATCTGTGGACATTCGTATCTTTCATTTATCATTTACACATCGTTTCACAGTAAGAGGAGGACTAACAGAGGTGCGTGACTGGGTGGTAAGACACACCTAAGTTTTCGGGCAGTATACTCGGAAGTCCATCTGCACATACTCGACTGCCCTTACCTGTTACGCAGTCGTTCATATGCTCCACTTCCACTTGTGTGACCGATTGAGCTCTGCAGTAACACAACACAACTCCAGGAGAGGTTGGTACACCACCAAATCAATAAGACGTCAAACTGGTAAAATCACAATTTATTTTTTCATATGTGCGGCCATGAGCAGTTGAACGGAATGGACAGTGTCTTAAAAGGAGGATATAAGATGAACATCAACAAAAACAAAACGAGGATAATGGAATGTAGTCGAATTAAGTCGGGTGATGTTGAGGGAATTAGATTAGGAAATGAGACACTTAAGGTAGTAAAAGACTTTTGCTATTTGGTGAGCAAAATAACTGATGATGGTCGATGTAGAGAGGATATAAAATGTAGACTGGCAATGGCAAGGAAAGCGTTTCTGAAGAAGAGAAATTTGTTAACATCGAGTATAGATTTAAGTGTCAGGAAGTCGTTTCTGAAAGTATATGTATGGAGTGTAGTCATGTATGGAAGTGAAACATGGATGATAACTAGTTTGGTCAAGAAGAGAATAGAAGCTTTAGAAATGTGGTGCTACATAAGAATGCTCAAGATTAGATAGGTAGATCACATAACTAATGAGGAGGTACTGAATAGGATTGGGGAGGAGTTTGTGGCACAACTTGACTAGAAGAAGGGATCGGTTGGTAGGACATATTCTCAGGCATCAATGGATCACAAATTTAATATTGGAGGGCAGCGTGGAGGGTAAAAATCGTAGAGGGAGACCAAGAGATGAATACACTAAGCAGATTCAGAAGGATGTAGGCTGCAGTACGTACTGGGAGATGAAGACGCTTGCACAGGATAGAGTAGCATGGAGAGCTGCATCAAACCAGTCTCAGGACTGAAGACCATAACAACAACAACATGTGTGGCCATAGTGTCCGTACTTGCTTTATAATTCATGAGGGTATTTTTGATCCGTCTTTGCAACTACAAAAATTCGTGAATTTTTCACCAGACACGGTGCGATTTATTGAAGTAAAGCATCATCAGCGGTCTGTAATTAAGTTCATTTACATTTTGATTTGCTTTTTAGATCGAAAAACAGTTCGTTAAGAATAGGTTGGCAACACTACAAAACACGAACATCAACACATACAAAAACAAACAGAATACAGTGGCGTGCATAAAAGTGTGTTGTGAGATATGCATAGTGCTGCAGAACATCTAAAAAGTAGACGAAAATTATCAGTGTCAAACACAGAAAAACAACAATGTGCTAGCAGACGACATTTCCTGATGTAAACGAGAAAGCAGCCGAAAAATCACCGTAAGTACAAACCAACCTATTCTTAATGAAATGTTTTTCGATGTAAAAAGCAAATCAAAATGTAAATAAACTTAATTACAGACCACTGATGATGCTTTACCTTAATAAAGCGAAACGCGTCTGATGAAAAAATCACACATTTTTGTAGTTGCAACGATGGACCAAAAATACCCTCATGGATCACAATTTATTGTTGAAGCCCTGTGTCCTCCAATTTTTTATGTGTACATTAGACACGACAAATGCGCGATGCTACAAGTTACACTAGTCAGAAATCACGGAGCCTACAGCAGACGCTAATTCAGATAAACAAGACACTTCCTAAATACTCGTAACTGCTCCCACATTAAAATTGAAATAACACTGCTGCTGCCATGCAGGACTTGGAAACGAAAGGCCAGTATAGTTCCGCATCTGCCTGGCAGTAAGTTGCATTAAAGTCTCCAAGACAAAAAGAAATCTACCCACATAGTCGCGACAAGAAGGTAATCAGGGACTAGCTAACTGCAGCACCAAGGAAGTACACAAATAAATAAAAAGCATCGTTTAAATTACGGACAGTAGGGTGAGAGATGACGCAATGATGTAAAATAAGCTTTATTCATTTACACTACCAGCGTCTAAGTCTGTAGACAACGACACGATCAAAACATAGCTTCAGAACACCAAACAAAAACACTGCCTACTCGACTGTATATATTCACACTTTGACAATATGAAATGAACAATTACAAAGCTTACTGCGCAACATTTAACACAGGTACTGCGTCAGCCAACACCCGAAATGTTCTCTCCCACACAATGGAAAATCGCTTGTCACTGCTATTTATAACTTTTCAGCATACTGTGTCCGCATCCACAGCTGAGTTGTTAGCACAGCAGAATGGCATGCAAGGGGAGCAGGTTCCATTCCTGGCCAGATCGGAGATTTTCCCCACTAAGGGACAGGGTGTTATGTTGTCTTCATAATCATTTCATCCTCATAGACAAGCAGTTCGCTGAAGTGGCATCAACAAAAAAGACTTCAACCAGACGTCTACCCGACAGGAGGCCCTAGCCACATGAACATTCATTCGGCCTACTCTGATGCCAAGACAAGTCACTTTACTTTTGTCATATACTGCTTCATTGGGGACACTTTCGGAACTCTTCTTGATATAATTTTGCTACCCATGGTACCTCCTTAAAAACGTATTTTCTGAATGAACTATTTTTCTTTTCTCTGGCTTTGGAACTTGATAAGGATCCCCCTGGTTGTTGCTAAGTGGTGTCCGCACCACAAACTGCGTCTAACTTGTAGTTCTATCCCGTTATATCTTTGTGCCAAGGTTCCAGTACCTTCTCCATGGTGTGCTATAAGACCCCATCACGGTGACGTGCAAGCTACTGGGTGCTCAGCTGCCCACCTCGTGACAATGGTCGCCTCAGCCATCATGTGTTACAGTGAATTCTGATTCCAGTGCTTAATTAAAATTTAAATATCTTATGATCGAAAGATATGATCACGATGCGGTTTTCAGCAATCAGCCTTACATAAGAGAAAGTATGTTCCACCCTTCTCTCTTATCTCAATCGACTGTCACGATTACAGAACTTAGTAAATCGGAAATGAGCGAGGTCAGTGAGAAAGCAGATTACTGCCATTTCTCGTTCCACCTCCACTGGTTTTGAAAGTCTAGCAGTTTAGAAAATCGGTACGTGGAACACCGTTATCTGGCTCAGCTTCAAACGTTTATACTAAAATCCACACAAGTGCCCTTAAATAAAAATTCTCTGTAGCTAATCTATTTATGTTTTGCCTAATGCCTAGGGCTCATCTTTATTTACTTACTGTTTTTGTGGTACATTTTCAATTAATGTCAACAGCTTACAATAAATAAAAACAAACACTCAAATGATAGGCGCAAACGCAAAAATGATTGTAAATCTGTACTTCGCAGTAGGACACCTTTCTTTGGTCAGTTTACTCTCACTATCTTCTTTATCCACTGAGTTATACTTTTTAATACTATCTAACATGCTCAACATTTCTTCATACCAATGGTTTTCACTTTCGTAGCTATGGTTGTGGCTTTCAGAGATAGTTGGGGAGGGACTCTTTGTTCTGTACTCGCGCTGTTTCGTTCAGAAGTGAGGTCCGCTAAAAGATATCGGGCCGCTGAGGTTGTACTCCTCGGCGCACTGTCGCGACAACATCGCCTCCTGCCCCATTACAGACGATGTCGGGTGCCCCCCATAAGCTTTGTCTCCTTCACAACATTGGGCTAGTCTCAATAACCTCAGAACTTGGCTTTGCGATGGTGTGTTAATACCACCGGTTGCCTACTCTCATGGTAAAAGGTTTGTTTTGGCCTAGAACCAGTCTATTTTCTCTGGTTACTTTGCCACGATATAATCGCAATCTATTTGACATAATGCTGAAAAGTTTGGAAGCTTTCATTTAACACTTACCATGTTGGTACCAAAAAATGGTCATAAATAGGCTCTACAGAATTTAATCATTCATGTCTTTGTAATGAAACACTTCGACCTGCTGAATATCACACCTTCATTGTTTTACTTACAGATACCCTTTGTTTCTGCATGTATTTACACGACCATTTACTCCTCTGTACTGGCATTCATAACTGCTCTATCCACAAAATTACACAAAACACGAAAACGGTTTTATCCTTAAAATTAATAGTTTAGTTGACTTTATGTCATGTTAGTCCGCAGTGCGAGTTAGCATTTCTCCACCAATCAGTGATTCATGTGATGTGCATATCAGTAAATTTTTAGTCTCAGCTACAGTGATTTACAGTAGTGTGCTCCATCATTATCCTAGCATTTAGTTATTGCGCGCTCACAACTGACTGGGTACATCTGTTCATTAATTCAACTCCTATCAATGGGTGCAACCACGCCCTAAGCAACGAAGAGCCAGAAATAATATTTGTGGCCTCTTTATGAGCTGAAATGGTGATGTTATTTCTTTATAAATTAATTATATTTGTACGCATGCTCATATCTATGCGTCGCTCGTGATACAACCACAGGATGTATTTATTCGCTTGAAATTTTCATTACTCCTTAGCCGTAACTGCTTAGTAAAGTTGAAATAATTTGCCTCGTGTTTTCTTATACTGCAGTAGTACATTCACTATTTCTCTTCTGTCAAGGACTTTCTCGTGTTTCCAACAGTCGCCCGCAATTTGCTCGACAGGTAATTCTTCCTTGGGAACTTGGCTTTTCCACGAGATTATTCTGAAATGAATGTAATATTTATTCCGAATAGTACCCTACTGATATAAGCCTTTGCCAAATTTTATGCTTTTCCATTCATGCCTTATTGGAAAGCTCGATACGTAGAGGAATATTACACACTATCTTATTTCCCAATTTAATCGTTTATCGGTACAAATTTTAATGAAAACCACTCTCTAATATGTTATTAAATAATTTAATAGATATGTGTAACTAATTCCATGCCTACTGTAGCAGCCTTCATTAAAAACAATTACAAGATCCCATAACAATGAACTAAAATAATTCACGTGAACAAAGCGTTACTTTCTTTCGTGTCTCTACGCTAATGTGTTTGTCTCCACAAACTAATTTATCTGAACTGAAAACAGGAAAAAACAGACGGCCCTTATATAAGGTGTATTTAATTAAACTCAGCGTTAGTATATGCAACTTCCGTCTTCAGATATCCAGATTACGCACTTTTCTTTTTTCATTTTTTCCAGCTGCTCAGGAATTCTGATCCGCCTTCTACAGCTTATTGTATGGCTCAATGAAAGCCAACAGCCAAGAACAATCATAAAAATATTTTGATTCTGAGAAAGCTTGATGGTTTGCATTTAAAACTCAGTTAGATGCGCGCTACACATTCCACCATTATCCAGAGATTCATCATGGCTTCTTAGCAGCCGTTAAGAAAATATCCAGAAGAATAACGCGTAAGAGAATAGGCATCGGAATCTGTATCTGCTTCAAACGCCTATCACATTGTTGGGTCGGATGTAATGAGATTCTCAGAGAAAGAAAATTTTCTGCCCATTACAGAGTATGGATTTAGAAAGGAATGTACGTTATCAAACGGCTTGAGGTAATTGAGATGCGGTTGTGCAGGCGAATGCTAAGACCGCCATGGACAAATGAAGTTACCAACAACGACATTCTCTGCAAAATAAAGAAAGAAAAAGAAGTCCTGAAGACAGTAAAATACATAAAACGACATTATCTCGGCCACGTAATGAGGAATGTAAATAGGTATAAACGGCTGCAGAACAGTCATCAAGGAAAGTCACCTAGTAAATCAGTATGAGGAAGAAGGTCATCTTGGCTCGGAAACTTATGTACATGGAGGAAGTTTTCCGACCAAACAAAAGTTTTGCCACAAACGTCACAGATAGATAATTAATAGATTTTCACAAGTTCGTGGCATAAAGTAAGTGATAAAAATAGAACAAATACATATGCCTTATTGACTGACGAAAAAACGTTAACAAATAATATGCACAAGAACTTAAAAGGGAAAATAAGGATAAATATCAAGATAAGACTGCTTAGATTAAAAATGGCATACGGAATGGATGCAGTTTCTCTCCATAACTGTTCAATCTTTATATCGAAGATGCGACGAAGGAAATAAAAGAAATGTTGAGAAAACGGATTAAATTCACTGTGAAAGAATATAAATGATCACATTCCTTAACGACATTGAGCTCCTCGGTAAAATTGAGGAAGAATAACCGTACCTACTGAATGGGATGAACACGTTGTTGAACACAGAACATGGATTGAGAAAAAAACGGAAATGAGTGTATGGCATCGTTGAGCGGGAGACCCCATTCGGGGAAGTTCGGCCGCCAAGTGCAAGTCTTACTTCAGTCATCGCCACATTGGGCGACTTGCGCGACGGAGATGAGGATGAAATCATGAGGAGGACAACACAACACCCCGTCCCCAAACGGAGAAAATCTCCAACCCCGCAGGGAATCGAACCCGGATCCGCTTGCGGGGAAGGCGAGCACGTTACCACCCAGCTAAGCAGACAGAAATGGATTGAGAGCTAACCAACGAAAAACGAATATTTTAAGGAACAGCAGAAGGAGATTAGCGAAACACTTCGTATCAAAACTGGCGACCACAGGGTAGAGGAAATGCCACCTTGCAAGTAAAACTACTCAACAGCATGACTGACGAAGCTAGGAAAATTTAGGAAGCAGAGTAATCTCCTACAAAAGAACTCTACTAATATCAGACATCGGCCTTATCTTGAGAAATTTCTGAGAACGTACGCCTCGAGATCAGCATTGCGTGGAAGTGAAATACAGACTGGGAATACCCAGAAAGAACAGAATCGAATCATTTGAGATATGATGCTTCAACAAACACATTGAAAATTAAGTAGATCGACAAGTTTCTCAAGAATCGACGAGCAAATGACTATGTTATAATACTAACTGGAAGAAGGTATAGATTGTTAGAACATGAATTAACACATACTCACAATACTAAAAGGTAGAGACTGGTACGTGTTCAACAGACAGATGAGGAAAATGGCGGATAGTATGAAACCCGTCGGAACACTGATCGCAAAGAGAGAGAAAGGGGGGGGGGGGAGGGGAAGAGAGAGGGAAGAGAGAGGGAGGGAGGTGTCATATATTACTTACTAATAGTTACCGTACAAAAAGACAAGTTCAAATTCACGTATTACTTCTGTCTCTTTTTGTTATTCATCTATAAATTCTCTCTGATTCAACATTTATTTTTCGTGTATTCCCGTACACAGGAAAAGAAAATGGCGGATAGTATGAAACCCGTCGGAACACTGATCGCAAAGAGAGAGAAAGGGGGGGGGGAGGGGAAGAGAGAGGGAAGAGAGAGGGAGAGAGGGAGGGAGGTGTCATATATTACTTACTAATAGTTACCGTACAAAAAGACAAATTCAAATTCACGTATTACTTCTGTCTCTTTTTGTTATTCATCTATAAATTCTCTCTGATTCAACATTTATTTTTCGTGTATTCCCGTACACAGGAAAAGAAAGGCATCGTGTCAGCTCCAGTTATCATTACTATTAGCGCAGATGTTGCAAGAGAACATTGTAGATCGAGCAGCCGCCGAGCAACAGTCGTGGATTTTGCTTCGAATTGTCACATCCAAAGAACACGTGTTCCACACTCTCGCCAGGAGAAACTGTTATGCGCTTATTTTCCGAGCCCTGGAAGCAACTTATGACGATTTTGGGTTCTATTAGCCATGTCCCAGACAGCGAACTAGAGTGTTCGTGTATAGACGTCGATCTCGATGACAATGTGTTAAGAGAGATTTCTCGGCCACGTGCTCTGAGGACAAAAAGAAAATGTAGCAAGTGATGAAAATGAGCAGAACCTGTGTGACGGCTTGCCCAGGCCAACCGTCTACGTTCATTTTCAGTCCTCAGACATATTCTTAGTATCTTTTAACCAATTATCAGCTCTGACAATGGATGTCTCTCGGTTCGAATAGGATGTTGTATTTAAATATTTGTGCACAGACCCACCTCACTTTTCTAACCACGCCTGTGATGGATTATGATTGTGTTGCTCTTGGTTTGTACACAACAGCGTCTGCAGCCTTGGGGGAGTAGGGGGTGGGGGGTTAACACGCCAGTCAGTCAGTTACCTCAGCAAGTAATTGGCGTGTTTAGTATACACGTGTCAGAATTGTCATATATATACGGCAAAAATGAACAAAACCATTAATATTTGGAATGTTTTAATTATTGTGGCAACAAGGTTAATAAGGCGTTACCCAACGGAAGACGGTGTAGGACAGGATGCATCTGATTATACAGAAACATGAATAATCATTTAAGTTCTCAGATGAAGTTACGTTGGATAGGATACTTCAAGACTGTAGTACTTGTGGCAGTGACGGAAGAAGTACTCCCCAAAGGAAGCTAACAGTTCTGGTGACTATGAACCATCACCAGAAAATGAATAAAATATTGTTAAAATTTTAACAAAATGCTCGGAAGAACGTCTTCAACGTATTTATGATTATTATCATACACCTCCACCTGAAATTGCGACCTACAGCTCGTTGTTGAAGAGAGATCCATCTACAAAAGCACACAGAACATCAAAGTGATATTTGATTGTGTGGAGAGAAAAAAGACATAATGAACATCGATTTCGAGGAAACAAGGCAATCAAAGAAATGGAGATAAAGCAGTACAGTCTATCCCAACATGACACAACGTGCCGCAGACACATCACTGCCTTCATGAGCCAGGGATGTAGCCTACACAAAGACCAAGAAATCCCCCAGTATTGGGCACGTTTTGTCGAAGAAGGAAACCAGAAAACTGCAAGTTTTCAGATCAGCCACACTGCATTTGGACCACTGATGAACGCATGTTCAACTATGAACTAACTTCTGGTGCGACGCTATCTAAAAAAGAGGAAAAATTAAGTTTTTTTTGCCCAGTCCGCATACAACAAAATTCATAGTTATTCAATAGATGTTGGACTTTCATTGAGTGGACACCTATCAAAAAAACGGTATATTTGTCTTTAGTAACTAAACTCTCTGCCCGAAAGTTAAGAAGGCCATTGAAGACAGTCTTCCACAAAACACACATATGGAGGTTAGCACAAGTGGGAAAATGCCAAAAGCCCATTGAAAATCCTTTTTCATGGGTGTTGTCAATTACAGTGCCGCAAATAATCAATAGTGATTATTGCTTTGTGATTCGTGGAGCGCTCACAAGGATCAAACAATAGTAAATGATTCATTCCAAGGTAAACACACTAAATGCATGATCATTCCGCCAAAATACGTACAGCATTTGGACGCATATTTCGTCCGGCAATATAAAACATATGCAACAAGGACAAGAGACTCTACGAGCACTGTCTGTAGTGACTTCCACACTGAATTAGGAAATAGAATTTTCATAATGAAAATGCATTCTAATTATTCATAACCAGCTATTTGCTGCAGTGATCCGCCTATGCTCCAGTATTGCTGGCAACTGGCTGGGTATAATACTCAGGGAAGGTTGTTGAATTCAAGAATGTGATTGAAGTGGCATTTGATTTCACAGCTCAAGAATGTTATTCTGAGGATTGCCCATATATTATTTTCACAAAGTGTGTCTATTGTGATTCTGCATATTGTTTCTTGCATTTTGTTGAGGTACCTCACCTACATTTTTAAAGTCGGACAGTGGGCAACTAAGAGTAACACAATGGAATGCTTCTACTATCCTAATCACAGTGGTACGTAAAGCATCTCAATACAACTGGAACACCGAATTCCTGTTCGAGCTGAGAGACTTCCCTTGTGAGTAGGAAGCTTTCTATTGGCGAGGGAATTGTATTTGTACTAAGGGCTAGGGTGGTAATGTTGCAGCAACTCTTCGTTCGTGTGAGCCAGACTGGCAGTCATGGAGCCCCCAGCTGCGTCTGATGAAGAAAAAGAATGCATATTTGCAAAATGTGAATGTTCGTTTCTTATAAGTTAACTTTGTAAGATGAGTGGGAAACTTAACTGTATGTTAAATAAGCTGCTGTCTGAAATTCTGTTGTGCGGTGCAGGGAGAAGCTACAGTGTATGACGTCACAGTAAGTGACTTGCAACTCCGCTACGCAAAGCCACCAGAACGAAAAGCTATATGAAATTACCAAGAGTTTCATGAAAGAATAACTAACCAAAATGTTTCTATAAAAATGCCCTGTAAATTTACGTCTTAAAAATTAACTAACAAATATCTAAACATTGAATAATGCACACGCAACTGTAATACTGCACTGTGAGAATAACTTTTTAGGTATGAATCGGAATCTGAAATAAAGCTTACCTAAACTGTTCTGATAATGAATTTTGAAAAGCGAAGTTAACTCAATGATCTGACTGAAGCCTAATGCACTGTAAAACTGGCGCTAACAAATTTCGTACGACTTAGGAAACTTGATACTGCTCGAAGCGATGGACGTATAATATGCAGGGTAGTAGCAAGCAAGCTAAAAGAGAATTAATAAGCCTTTGCAATGCAAGGATGTGAAGCTATTCTGAAGAGGCCATGCTTTGCTTTTCCTTTTTTGTAGCCGTTTTCCGCTCCGTGCAGTGCGGTGAAACACGCAATCAGAAAATAGAATTCTTTTGTGAGAAGACAGTGCTGGAATTTAAACTTCTTAAATTATTGAAGGAAAATTGACCTTTAAAAAAACTGTATTGCAAAAACAAACTCATTGCTCGACTACTACAATCACCTTTACAAACTTTATCCCTTACAACAAATTTTGTTCTGCCAAAATTAATATTTACTGAAATGGTAAAGAAGAGGTAAAATCTATTACCTCTGAGTGCGAGTCATGTCAATAAAAAGAGTTTACTTATTCTCGTCTGAACAATGAAACCAACAAACCCGAACCCGAACCGATTCTTTTTTCAAATCCATCACAATTACGTGTAAGCAAGCAATGCAGTAACACTTTACCTCCAAAAGAAAAAAAGCTCCATCCGCTCAGTAGCTCCCTCACTAGCTGCTATTAAAATGCTTATTGCAGCGGAGAAAGCTGCCGGCTACCGAAGATCACAGGCTTGCACTCGAACTCCTGTGGCGTAACATGTCGACTGCCGAAAACTACTGTCTGAAAAATATCCAGTATACACAAGTGAAATATGACAAATGGAATGAAAATAGAGTTAGGATCACTTTTCTGGAATTTCAAAAATCTTTAGTTGGCGCTGCACGTGGATCGCGTCTTAGAACCTTTGCGCGTCCAGGTTGAGGAGGGTGGGAAGTGAAAAGTCTTAGTAACACCAGTCGTAGCATCCTCTTCCCGGCAGCGTCACCGCAACAGCTGCCAGGGATAACGCAGCCAGCTTGCTTGCGAAAGAACCGACGAAAAGATGTAGCTGTGTGTTATCTTTCGCCAATCGCGTGGGTTTCCTTCATACAGATCTGCTCCTCGCGATGTGATCGGTAACTCCGTTTCCTGGATCACTTATCGGCACGGACATCTGTCAACGAATTCGCATGTACCGAGTTATCTCTCACTTTTAACAGATAGAAAAGTGATAGCACTTTTAGGCAGCCTTTGAAGTCTGTTACACATCACAAGGCGACACAAAAAACACGCGTACACACACGCCCACACACGTATACACAATATTAATTTTTACTTTCACATACAAAATTTTAATTTACGTTTGGTACAATGGACAACATTGTCCCACGCAGAAATTAAAATACTCTCTCTGACATGTAAGTGAATCACCCAGAAGCGGAGGAGGAAACGAAATGAATCTTGACGGGTTGAGAGGGTAAGTGATATTTCACTGATTAAAGAATCACAGTTTACGCAGAACCTAGCAGTACGAGCCCACTTGTCAGTATGACGTTACACTCCCTCTGGCCTGGTTGCATGTTCTGACTCCTTTGGGAAAGGTATCGTAAAGCCGTTGTGTCCTGTTCTGTGGCAAGCTGACCCACAACTGGTCGTTAATATCCTGGATACAAGTACTGGGTCGAAGTTTATATCCAAACTGGTCCCACACATATTCTATCGGCAAAAGATCTGGGATATCTTGCTGGACACGTGGGGGTACCTCAACATTACGCAGGTAACTGAGAGACACGTGCCGTATGTGGACAAGCATTGTCGTGTTGAAAAATGGCGCCACGATAGTGTTGCACGAAGAGACAACACACGAGAGCGCAGGATATTCGTACCGTTGTGTTGTTAGGGTTCCGTCGGTCACTACCAGCCATTAATGCAAGACATATGTACACGACGTTCTCCCACGGCGTGATAGCAGAGCTACGTGGGCGTTGCGACTGTGGCGCTGCCGTCCCTTTTGCATAGGTGCCTCAGTTGAGAGGCTCCTGTAGTCCCCTTCTATTATCATTTTCATTTGCTTTCCAATGGTACAGAACTTTCTTTAACTGATCCTCCAAAAGAAATTCCCTTTATTTTTAGTTGTTTGTATTCTTCCAATGTCTCCCTCACAATCTTTTCCACAGTGATGTTGAACAGAATTGGGGGGAGGGAGGAGGGAGTCCATCCCCTAGCCTCAAACCCGTTTCCACTTTAAAAAATTCAGTATATTGCCTCGAAATTGGACTTTGAACCTGGTATCTGTCATTGTTTGCTTTACTATCTGTCTAGCTTTTCTGTCAATTCCAAATTCCTCCAGAGTTGGTCCTGAGCACTACGCGACTTAACTTCTGAGGTCTTCAGTCACCTAGAACTTAGAACTAATTAAACCTAACTAACCTAAGGACATCACACACATCCATGCCCGAGGCAGCATTCGAACCTGCGACCGTAGCGCCTAGACTGCAGCGCCTAGATTGCAGCGCCTAGAACCGTACGGCCACTCCGTCCGGCCTCCACAGCTCTAATGAGGTTTTGTCTGTCTATGGGGTCATAAGCTTTTCTAAGATCAATAAACGTTGTAACATGTGGTTGACCAGCACATGTTCTAATTATGTTTTTAAGGTTAATAATTTGCTCCAAATATTATTATTATTATTATTATTATGGTATTATATTATTATCATTATTACTGCTGTTGTAAACAAATGGTACATGGAATGTACTTACTTGAAAACATTCTGATTTAATTTTTTCATCAAATTCAGGAACAATAGTATCCATATTTCCAACATCACATCAAAATCCTAGGTGATTCAGTGTCCTTGGAAACAATGGCATCAATCTATTCATCACCATCAGACTATACTTTACTAAATTCCTCTTCTTTATACAAAATTTCTTGCATTTAAGAACTGCCCAAACGTTTTCTGTTCATAATGAAATTCTACGATACACCGAGGCAAATTTTACAACTGAGACCATAGACAACTACAACTGAAGCATGAGTTTCTAACAATGGGTACGTAATAAGTGGGAAATGTTAATTTCATAGTTGCAGATTCTTCATATAAAAGCTGTTCAAGATAAGAGTCATCATTCTATTTTCATAACGATGCATTCCAGAAACGAAACAAAATATTAAATTGAATTCATATTCACCGTAGTCGTACTCATAACAGTATGAGAACCGGGAGCAAATTTTAATTTGTTGTAAATATAAAACTGAAGAAAACGTCAATAGATACAGTTGTTTCGAAGGGAGAATGTCATGAATTTTGAAGAAGGGAGATACATATCTCAAAAGTGCTTGTGCAGTCATTTTGAGGCAGTGGTACTAGGAAGTTCAAACAATTAACTATAAAGTTTAAATATATTTAAAAGTTCAGTTCATATATGCAAAATTAATACATTCAGTTTAGTTACGATTACTACATCGTAAGTCAAAAGGCTATAGATGTTCGTAAGAAAACGAGTTTTCTTTTGCAGTACCACAAAATCACTTGACTATGGCCAAGAAAGCTTGACCTAGCCGTGAACAAATAGAATTAATACAGAAAAAGCGGAAAAAGGCGTCATCTTTTCGTATGAGACAGTTTTCTATAGATGATCTATTAAAGAGACCCTTTACCAGTGGATCTTAGGAGGAGAAAGTGAGATTTAAAGTCTTAGGCAGATCTTCTCCAAACGTAAATCTAGTAATAGGTGCGCGTAGGACGAGGCTCACCGGTTTGGCTCAAACTATGTTAGCAGGAGAAGATAAACACCCGTTTCAGGCTCCTACAGTATCTCGTCTGACTGGACCACATGAAAAGGTAAACCGCTTTCTAAAGATTTACGCGTACGGTATGAGAAAAACTTGTGCAATGGATTCAGACAGCAGGAGCCATCAAGTATCAGTAAAAATCCAACAGAGCAGAGGTTTTCTTTTTTTTTTAAAAAAAAAAGAGTGAGAGTCTAAATGCTAAAGACGAAACCCTCATTTTTAACACGTCACCGGAATTAACCTATTCAGTAATGGAGATGAAGTTAACTGACGTGTGGGAACATAAGAATGTAAATGGGCCTAGATTTACATTTATCACGAACACATCCGCAAGTCGACAAGACAGAATTTACGTCCCTCACAACTTAAAGAAACGAATCTTACACAATGAAGTGTGGCCCACTAGTTTCACGGATAATGCAGCTGTACATTAGGCATGGAAAATAAAATAAAAAAACCTATCGAGCAAAAGGAACGTGGGAATTGAACATCGCACATTCGCAAGATGATTAATGTGACGAACGATTCAGCCGTACATGAGAAGAAAGCGGTGCTAAATTCGCATCGTACAATTCTGCAGTAACCTGGTGGCTCTAATGCACCAAACCCAAAATACGAAAAATGTTAATGAATCACTCGGGTGAAAAAAAATTCTCGTACAAGAAAAAGATATATTTTTACTTGCAATGTCTTCGAGACCTTTATAGACTGGACGCCTCAGCTATAGGAAATTGCATCAAGATACAGAAAATAAAATCAAAAATTTTCGCACTGAAGTGGAAACATTTAGAAAGGTACAAAATCCGGACGAGGATGTTTGACTATGTACACCATGAACAAACCTCAACACATCACGTCATACGTGAAAGAAAGAGTGCACAAAGGAAAATACTGACAGAAATGAAAAGAAAAAATCTTATCACGTTAAATACAGAGCAAGAAATAAAAGAAGGCATCTACAGCCATTTCGCTGATTTGATGTACAGTAGACCTATCGATAACAATGCACAAGAGGGCTTCTTAAAAAATCTCACGTTGGAGATTGATGAACAGGATTTGGAAGCGTCAATATAACACAATCCTACAAATAAATCGCCTTGTCCTGACGGAATACCCGTAGAGTTTCGTAGGTTTTTTCAAGAACAAATTAAAACTAAATTATTATGCATATACAATGAACTAGTGAACGCTGACGCAAACCCAACAGACTTTCTGGAAGAAATTGTCCTTTTACTTCCAAAAACCCTACACAGTGCATCCATACAAATCCTTAGGCTCATAACATTGCTTAAGAGTGACTAAAGATCATGTCACATATACTAACTCAAAGGCGGTCCTTACCAAACCAACGTGGGAAAGGATAGAATAATCACACTGAGCGGATGTAATTGTAGAGATATAATAGCCGTATCAGATGTCTTTACATTAAGGTTCGCTATAATGTCACTAGGTTTTCAAAAAGCCTTTGACAGAGTAAACCATCCTTACTTACTCGAGACGATAAAGGCAACGGGTTTTCCACAACTCTTTATCAATTTCATACTCAGAATATTAAGCCAAAGTTCATCCACAATTCCCATAAACGGTGAGCTAACCGAGAAATTTAACTGTAATAGTTCTGGAGGAGAAGGATGTCCAATGTCGATGGCTCTGTTCACCATCGTATTAGAACCTCTGCTAGTCACTATGGAATAACAATTAAGAGGACTAAACAAAAATGCCCAAAATATCATATCTAGGGCATACACTGATGACGTGGCCCTCAAGGTTACCAGTGAAAATGATTTAGAGAAGGTCCTACAAATCACTGACCAGTACGAACTGCCGTCAGGGGCAAAGTTAAAGAAATCGAAATCAGATATCATCATCGATATAGGACTCGGAATGCGTATTAAAACTCAGGTTCATTAAAGGTCGTCTCCCATATGACAATATTAGGTGTCGACTACAGACCCAATATAAAGCACATTATCGGTGCTAATTGCACAAGAAAAGAAAGATACTTGCAGGGGTAAGAGCAAGTGTACAAAAGCGTAGCATAAGGAAACTCGACTGATTTCAGAGGGCATCCCTGACGAATATATAGAGCTTTGCAAAAATCAACAATGTGGAACAAGCTATACCCATTCCTCTAAGCACGGCTACTACAATTATATCGGCCTTAGGTAACAAGTGGAAGCACATTCAAATCCAAATTAGACTAGATAACTCTCCATACAGAAAGCCGTGGAATAAACCTCATAGACGTTAGCATAAAGTCTAGAGCCTTGTTTATATGTGCAATGTACAAATTACGGTAAAGATCATTCAACAGCTTAACATCTGACTTGCTCAATGAAATTACTACAATCAATGTGAAGCCTCCAATAAACATGAAACATGTCACCACCTGATTTCACCATCTTAAACAATTTTTAATTGAACTGAGTTACATACAGATAAACATTCTGGCGAAGAGTAATCACGAAGACAAGGAAAATATATCTTAAACTGAAGGAAAACAAAAGCAAAAATGCGATCGTAATAAAATTTCCAGGCCATGACTGGAAAACTGTCTCAAAAAATATCTGTTGATGGAACTACCATCAAATGTGAAGGCAGCCTGGTATAAAACAGTTAAAAGAAAAGCATCGACCAGTTTAAAACATTATGATGTACACCTAGCACACTCACTGTTTTGTCCGTCTTGTAATTTAATCGACAGCGAAAAATACAGATTTGGATTTACAAAAGTAACTGCAATTTGGTACGTTGTCAGACACAAGCTAGAGAGTATAAAAAGAACAGCTCTCAAATAAAATCATCAGATATTCTATACCTAGATTATGTTCCGTACCCAATCACAAAACGCAATCAATGGAGACATAGTACACTACACACTGACAGAAGAAAATAAAAGCGAGGAAGGTTTCAGCCTGTATATCATTAAACAGCGTCACAACCAAAAGTTCGAAATTTTTTTAAACGTTTCGATTGTTGTTGTTGTTGTGGTCTTCAGTCCTGTGCAAGTTTTTTCATCTCCCAGTACCTACTGCAACCTACATCCTTCTGAATCTGCTTAGCGTATTCATCTCTTGGTCTCCCTCTCCGATTTTTACTCTCCACGCTGCCCTCCAATACTAAATTGGTGATCCCTTGATGCCTCAGAACATGTCCTACCAACCGATCCCTTCTTCTGGTCAAGTTGTGCCACAAACTTCTCTTCTCCCCAATCCTATTCAATACTTCCTCATTAGTTATGTGATCTACCCATCTAATCTTCAGCATTCTTCTGTAGCACCACATTTCGAAAGCTTCTATTCTCTTCTTGTCCAAACTATTTATCGTCCATGTTTCACTTCCATACATGGCTACACTCCATACGAATACTTTCAGAAATGACTTCCTGACACTTAAATCAATACTGGATGTTAACAAATTTCTCTTCTTCAGAAACGCTTTCCTTGCCATTGCCAGCCTACATTTTATATCCTCTCTACTTCGACCATCATCAGTTATTTTGCTCCCCAAATAGCAAAACTCCTTTACTACTTTAAGTGCCTCATTTCCTAATCTAATTCCCTCAGCATCACCCGACTTAATTAGACTACATTCCATTATCCTTGTTTTGCTTTTGTTGATGTTCATCTTATATCCTCCTTTCAAGACACTGTCCATTCCATTCAACTGCTCTTCCAAGTCCTTTGCTGTCTCTGACAGAATTACAATGTCATCGGCGAACCTCAAAGTTTTTATTTCTTCTCCATGAATTTTAATACCTACTCCGAATTTATCTTTTGTTTCCTTTACTGCTTGCTCAATATATAGATTGAACAACGTCGGGGAGAGGCTACAACCCTGTCTAACTCCCTTCCCAACCACTGCTTCCCTTTCATGTCCCTCGACTCTTATAACTGCCATCTGATTTCTGTACAAATTGTAAATAGCCTTTCGCTCCCTGTATTTTACCCCTGCCACCTTTAGAATTTGAAAGAGAGTATTCCAGTCAACATTGTCAAAAGCTTTCTCTAAGTCTACAAATGCTAGAAACGTAGGTTTGCCTTTCCTTAATCTTTCTTCTAAGATAAGTCGTAAGGTCAGGATTGCCTCACGTGTTCCAGTGTTTCTACGGAATCCAAACTGATCTTCCCCGAGGTTGGCTTCTACTAGTTTTTCCATTTGTCTGTAAAGAATTCGTGTTAGTATTTTGCAGCTGTGACTTATTAAGCTGATTGTTCGGTAATTTTCACATCTGTCAACACCTGCTTTCTTTGGGATTGGAATTATTATATTCTTCTTGAAGTCTGAGGGTATTTCGCCTGTTTCATACATCTTGCTCACCAGATGGTAGAGTTTTGTCAGGACTGGCTCTCCCACGGCCGTCAGTAGTTCCAATGGAATATTGTCTACTCCGGGGGCCTTGTTTCGACTCAGGTCTTTCAGTGCTCTGTCAAACTCTTCACGCAGTATCATATCTCCCATTTCATCTTCATCTACATCCTCTTCCATTTCCATAATATTGTCCTCAAGTACATCGCCCTTGTATAAACCCTCTATATACTCCTTCCACCTTTCTGCTTTCCCTTCTTTGCTTAGAACTGGGTTTCCATCTGAGCTCTTGATATTCATACAAGTCGTTCTCTTATCTCCAAAGGTCTCTTTAATTTTCCTGTAGGCGGTATCTATCTTACCCCTAGTGAGATAGGCCTCTAGATCCTTACATTTGTCCTCTAGCCATCCCTGCTTAGCCATTTTGCACTTCCTGTCGATCTCATTTTTGAGACGTTTGTATTCCTTTTTGCCTGATTCACTTACTGCATTTTTATATTTTCTCCTTTCATCAATTAAATTCAATATTTCTTCTGTTACCCAAGGATTTCTACTAGCCCTCGTCTTTTTACCTACTTGATCCTCTGCTGCCTTCACTACTTCATCCCTCAAAGCTACCCATTCTTCTTCTACTGTATTTATTTCCCCCATTCCTGTCAATTGCTCCCTTATGCTCTCCCTGAATCTCTGTACAACCTCTGGTTCTTTTAGTTTATCCAGGTCCCATCTCCTTAAATTCCCACTGTAATCGGTAACAAAAAAGAAGACTGAATGAAAGTTAGTTTGGAAAGTTTCAATAGATGTACACAAATCTGACTGTTCATCGCGAAGTCGATTTTATGTCAGAACGTGCACAACAATTCAAAAACTGATGATTTTGTTCAAGTGTTACTTGATGAACTTGTTTAACGTTATTTGGGGGGAAAAAGTGGTTAAGAGTGTGTAGTCGCAAACTCGCGATTTGGCGGTGTTGGTTCGATTCCCGGTCGTCCCACAAATTTTTCTTTCATTTTATTCCTCACAATGTTAAAACATTAATTATCAAATTTAAATATACTTAACACATCAATATATATATATAAATAAAATTAATTTATTCAATATAGTTACAATTACTAGCCTCGTAAGTCGAAAGGCTTAGCTCATTTTAGCACGTTGGTGAAACTTTGAACGAGCCGCCACTGGTGTTTCGTCCCAAAGTCTACAATTTATACGTACGGCTAAATGAGAAAAATCAACTCTATGACAAACAAGTTCTAGAGCTGCAGTATGATTTTCTGAATAAAGCGTTTAACGTCAAGATGGGAAATGGAGATATGCAAGAGAATCTGACCAAAGCATCTAATGAGTTTCCGAGCAGCCACGGCGAGGTGACGAACGTTCACATCTCCTTTGCTGAACTGGATCTTGGATTGGTTACAGTTCATAAACTGTCATATCAAATAGAGGATTGTGGTATGAAGGAATGGTACTGTTTACACAGTTCGTGCAGCACCCTGGACTAGTTCCTAATATTTTAATGTTATCGGAGTCACACAGATCTAAAGAGCTAATATTCTGTCTTTTGTGAGTGTATATGGGTTCGAGGCATTACACATAGACGAGAACCAATGCCAAACATGTTCTGTCTGTAGCTCACAAGAGGACTGCGCCTACTCGTCATCACCCATTTCGTCCAAATTTGTACAGTACGCAGGGTTTGACCGGAAATAACGTGGCAGAAGTAGACACTCCAAAAAAAGAAAAAAAGGTTCCAAGTCCATAATAGGCAACTTCTTTATTTCTATTTTTACGTTAGACTGAAATACGCGTAATGCTCAATAAATAATATTTAACAAGGTTTTCATAAAAGGCATTACAAGGAAAGACAAAGAAAAGTTTAAGACTGCAAATAGATTTCCAGAGAGATATTGTAAGATATACACGAGAACTTAACACATAAAATTTGATTCTATTATTATTTTACAGTTAATATGCGCGAGCTCGGATGATATTTATCGTACAGGTAGAGGTTGTAAACCATACACGAGAATTTCGCATATAAAATTATATTCTTTATTATTTCACATTAGGTTTACGTGTGCTGAAGTGATAGTTATCATAAAATCTGGGGAACTTATGGTTCACGTACAGTTGCCAAGGGCTTCTGGAAAGTCAAAATAACACTAACGGAACCTGAAACGTTACTGGGTGAATCCTCGTGGACGTTGTTAGTACAGTCCTTTTCTGGAAATTACATGCAATCCCAAAGTTTCTTTCGCCTTTCGTCTTAATGCCTTGTAGAAGATACTGATAAATACAATTTAGTTTTGTTTGCAGTGTAAGTAATGTAAAAATTGAAAACAAAAAACACTTTCCAAATAGGGACTCAACCCCATGATCCTTGTATTACCGTCCCGTACTCTTTCCACTGTGGCATCCGCTATCGTGACACTGCCCTAAGGTAAATGGCTGATGTCTCGCCCGACCCTCATCATAAATGCTGTTTTCCCTAAACGCTTGGACATCTGGAGTTCGTAATTCTGTCACTTTCATTTCTGGCCAAGCCCTGCGTATGCCATAAATTTGGACGAAATCGGCGATGACGATGTGGCGCCGTCCGATTGTCAGCGGATCTCATGCGAGACGAATGCACCCGTTAGCGACCAGAGCAGATGCTACGCGACAGTGAAGTCCCAACGGGTGGCGCGAGCACGCGCCAGCAGGCTTGGCACGAATTCGCGGACAGCCGCCTCGAAGCCAGACCCAAGCGACACAAGTGACGCAAATATGAGGGGCTGTCAAACAGAAACCGAAAACCAGCCGCAAAAGAACCGTGTAATGGTCCCATTCGAAAGTAATCACCATACCTATCAAAGACATTCATCCTATTGGGAGACGAGACAATCAACTCCTGTTTAGCAGAAGTTTATAAACATTACTGGGAACTTTGGAGACCCACATTACAGGAAATGGCAATAATAAGTTACGGAGCGCTGAAAATATCTCTCGCTTTCAAAGAAGGCACCATCGTGCCGCTAGCTAAGAAGGTAGGTTGATAAAATGTGAGTTGTCACTCTCTTTAGATCGGACAATAAGATCGTGTCTAGGACGTAAACTTCGAATGCAACCATTTTTAAAGAACTTAGGTGCATGTCAATACAGCGAGCGCCATATCCGGCCGAAGCGTAATATCTTCCTCGTGTGATCTCCGTGACATAATCAGTGCCTCCTCACAGAGCATGGACTGCGGTGTCCTTTCGTTTTTGAACTCTTAGAAGGCATGGGGCCTCATCAGTCATGAATATGTATACGGAACCACGCAGAAAGTGGAGAATAGTACACGTTGCACTACTCACATTTCATCACGGGTCGTGATCAGTTGAATCTTGAGCGGGCATCTAAGATTTGGCGTTCAATCCGGAAACGATATGCGCTGTTTATGGCTCTCTATAGCATCACTGCAGAGCCCCAAATATTATGGTCCCAGCATCTGGCGCGACCATCGGAAAGTCAGGAAATGTTGTGCAGCGCACAGCTATATGAAAGGGAAACCTCACTATTGCAAATCGGCAGCGATGTCGACGATACAGGATAGAATGACTCGTATCAACAAAGTAGCTGCCACAGTGCCACAGAATCCTCGGGGCATGAACCTGGAAATAATGTAGGCACAAAGTTGGGTGAACTTGCTAAACAAAATTAGAGCAAACAACAACTTGTACTGCAGCAGGTAACTAAATATGAAACAAAAAGTGCAAACAGAAAAATCTTGGTATTAAGTAAACTGAGTTATCTGGCACAGAGTCTTCCAGCTCATGTTACCATATCAGACAACATCCAACGAGCGCTATACAGGTTCTTCATGAGGTAAAACATGTTTAAAATGGGTTACAAAACTTTCACATTGCCAACGACGACTAGTGATCTAAAACCCAAGGACGTAAGGGAAAAATGCAAATCTCTCCTGAACAACCGCAGGCACGAATGCATGGAAATTGGGAACAGTATTACAACGACTTTGGTCAACAAATGGAAGGACCTTGGTCAACAGATGGGAACCAGTAAGCATGGAGCTGCCCGTCGACGTAATAACGATACCAAGGGTCTTGACTCATATTAAGTCATATTTTTTCGAGTTCAGCTACATACACAAGGGCCACAATCTTCAGCATATCATAACAGACAAACAGATCTATTAGTTTCTAACGAAGAACAGCAAGAAAAATCACGAAGAGGAAATCTACCCTCAGAGAAACTGGAATATTACACGGAGGAATTTTGCTCAGCAACGTGGTTGTTGAAACGAAAAAATGACAACCAACGTAACATTGTGTAATATTCACCTCAGCACAAGTTTCACGTCTGAAACGTGTAGTCTCGTCGATATATTATCTCACAGGTTTACACGCAGAATCGTATCTGAGATGTGATTTTTTTATATGTGATGGAGGCTTGAGATCACAGATCACACAACCCCCAGTTGCATAGATATAACGGAGATTGTAAGACCCAAATCTACGATGCCCACATTCAAAAACAACGAAATAATTTGGACGATCAGGCACATGGCTACTTACGTAATTCACAGGCGATCATCCATTTCAACGATTATTACTGATGCAATGCATACAGTGAGAACACCAAGCAATAAGATTCCATAAGAATTACACATAATTATTTGGCAATTGGCTGAACACAATTACCATGCCGCAGTAACTAAGAAGAAGAAGAAGAAGAGACAAAAAGAGGAACGGTAAAACGGGACTGCAGCAATGGTCAGTCAACACTGAAATGTTTCCGCGTGTCAAGACTTCATTCAAATGACGGAAGGAAACCCGGATACATCACACGGCAGAATTAGTATTACATTTTTAAATCTCAATTTTCGTTGTAATATCATTATGCAGGATAATTTGTAAAGTTATTATAAACTTCGTAAAAATAAAGGTTGGTGACGTTTCGGATGAATGGAGGCGATAAAACCACTACCATCCGATATTTTCGGATCGTGTTGGCTGCAATCTGAACGACGTTAAAGCTGTATCGACACAATTGTTACTTTTTTATTTCTCTATTAAACGTGGAGGTACTATTACAAGTTTATCACAATTTTTAGATTGTTACCGTACATTTATTGATACAATTTCTTTTTTCTTATTTTATGATGCTCGTATTCAGTGAGGGAGTAATGCCGTTGAAGATGGTGTAACGGTTCAATATTATCTATATCTACGTCTACCTGAATACTCTGGAGTACTCACTTAAGTGTCTGGTAGTCAGTATTTGTTATACAATCCACGTTTCCTCATAGTTTTTAGTGTGTGGGTAACGTAGCCTCTGGGATGAAGAAGTTCCTTTTTCGTAGATATAATTTGGATTTGTACGGCGTATAATTGCCAGTTTGCGATGAAGGTATTGTGAGAGTGTTTCCGTGTAAGAATTAGGGTATTAACCTGGCCAAAAATGTCGTATGCTGATGAGGGGCACAGACAAATTTTGTACACGTTCCCGTTTGTCGGGATTGTGTCATTTACAACTTGGCACCGCTGTGGTCTGAAGTATGATTTGGATTTGGGTTGTGGATGTTCCTCTACATGATATTCCACCAATAACAGCAGATTCTTTTCTGGATGATTTCTCTTATTGTGTTCAGTCAAGAATTCGTGTATTTCAGGGTTTGTTTACGGTTTCTAGGAGTTGCTGACCTAGTGTACGTAGCTGTATTCGAAATAGTACAGCCTGTTGTGGAGGTAATCTGAAGGTAGCGTTGCAATGTGTACAAACCGAGCGAGGTGGCGCAGTGGTAGCACACTGGACTCGCATTCGGGAGGACGCCGGTTCAATCCCGTCTCCGGCCATCCTGATTTAGGTTTTCCGTGATTTCCCTAAATCGTTTCAGGCAAATGCCGGGATGGTTCCTTTGAAAGGGCACGGTCGATTTCCTTCCCAATCCTTCCCTAACCCGAGCTTGCGCTCCGTCTCTAATGACCTCGTTGTCGACGGGACGTTAAACACTAACCACCACCACCACCAATGTGTACAAGGGTCTCCGTATTGTCTGGTCTCCATGTAGCCATTACTTCCACGACGAAGCTCGAGTTCGTGATAACAGCATTTCTCAGCCGCTAATCATAAGATCGCCAACGTACATTTCTGAGATTGAGACAACCCTTCTCTACAAGCAGACCTTTATTTTGAATACGCTGCCTCTCTTTAGAAACCAACACAGAGCTCTTTGGAGGGATGGTCGGAGACTGGGAGAACCTGCGGAAGATAGCATAGCTTGGTCTGTAAACACACTCACGTTAAATGTCTGCACGTTTAGCAAGATGTTCGAATGCCTATTGGAAAGTACTATTGTTCGGTTAGTAGCCGGCCGCTGTGGCCGAGCGGTTCTAGGCGCTTCAGTCCGGAACCGCGCTGCTGCTACGGTCGCAGGTTCGAATCCTGCCTCGGGCATGGATGTGTTTGATGTCCTTAGGTTAGTTAGGTTTAAGTAGTTCTAAGTTCTAGGGGACTGACTACCTCAGATGTTAGGTCCCATAGTGCTCAGAGCCATTTTTTTCGGTTGGTCTGGACCAGTAAGCCCCTTCCTCCACCCCCCACCCCTCCTTTCCCCGCTCTTTGAACGTCTGATTACGTTATAAATAAGCTAATATTTGACATTAAGAACGTAAAAACTTTGTAGTTTAAGACGCAAAGCCCTTTATATGTTGGTTTTATTACTTTCGGATTATTAGCCCATGGACTAGTGAAAGAGCTCAAGAAAGTTTTGAAACTATTTTTAAAGTTTGTTGGAAGTCGTCAAGTTCTTTCTCTACCAAACACCCGATGAGTTTAAGCTGGGTAACTTGCAATGTGTGTCAAGAAAAGCTATGTTTTCGTGCATCTCAGTGTTTACGACGTCATATCTCCACAACTATGTGTTGTACAATGATATAATTTTACAGCTACATTCAGTGGCATATGTGAATACTGGCTGCAAAATATGTTGTGAATAGAGTTAGTAGTAAAGAGTTAATAGATTAAAATTTTGTGCCTGATGCAGAAGATTTACTCCATGAACAGCGAAAACGTGCCAAGTGACAAACTTCGTTCCTTTGACTATTTTGTGGGGGTAAATTCCGGAGAGGTACGAAATTATGTATGAAGTTTGTTGGAAGCCACTAACTTTTCTCATTCTGGTATGCTGGACGAATATAGTCTGGGTAATGTGGGCGCCCTGAGGTACGCAGCTCCTAACTGAAATAGTTGTCTTACTGTGTCGAGCCTCCATTGCTCGCGCGGGTGGCGATGGTCATGCACATGATTTTCCCGCTCTATTTTGTTTGACTAGCCTGGACTACTGAGTTCGCGCCGTTTTCGGTACCTCTCCGTTAACACTTCATGCTTTAGCGAGACCCATCATTGTCTTTCAGTTACGCAAGTTGCATTGCTTATGCCTTACGGAATTTATAATAGCCTAGAGCAGGGCTTCCCAACCTTTTCAGCTGGCGGACCCCTTCTTCAGTCGAAAATCCATGGCGGACCGCTAGTCAGTCAAGAGCACAGTAACTTTAAATTTCAGAGTGAAACCCATGGGAACTGAAAGCTTCTTAATGCAAGTGTCATGTTCCCAATGCGTCCCCCCCCCCCCCCCCCCCCCGAAGTATCAACAGTCTTTGGTTTAGAGATGAAACAACTTGAAATTAACGATCCAATTTGAATTCCCACTGTATCCAGACACTTGCTAGTGGATTTATTCCCTTTGTTCAACACACTACAGTCTCATTAAAATTACTTGATAATTGACATTCCACACTTTGGAGCTGCCTTCCTCCAAGAGCAATCAATGTCACGTTCAAACTGTTCACTGTTGACAAGCTGCCGCATGTGGTCCGTTCACTTCCACTTTTTGGATACTGTTATGTAAGGAGAATGCATATTTCATAACAGTCGTGTGTGTGTGTGTGTGTGTGTGTGTGTGTGTGTGTGTGTGTGTGTGTGCGTGTGTGTGTGTGCGTGGTTTCAGTCGTGTGTGTGTCTGTGTGTGTGTGTGTGTGTGTGTGTGTGTGTGGTTTTTCGTGAAATCAGAAGAAAAATGTTCAAATGTATATAAAGTCTATGGGGCTGAGGTCATCAGTCCCTAGTCTTACACACTATTAACCTAAGTTTAACTTCCGCTAAGGACAATACACACACACACACACACACACACACACACACACACACACACACACATGCCCGGGGGAGGACTTTAACCTCCGGCGGGAGCGGCCGTGCAATCCACGACGACATGGCACCTTAGACTGCGCGGCCATTCCGCGCGGCTGTGAAGAAAAGAGGCAGACCCATGATTCGAGATACAAACACATCATGAAAGAAAAGAGGCCAAGGAATTACCTTTAACGGACTATTGTGACATCTGTTGTACAATGTGTGGGAATACATTCACCCAGTTTACATGCGTTTCCAAAACCGGATTTCGTAAGCCGATGTCCCAGTTCCGCTTTTGGTTGGACAGGTAAATACTTAAAAATTGATTCTGGAAATCTGCTTTTATAAAGCCGTTTTCCAGCTCCACAATCGATTTTCGTGCCCATGTAAACAGCTCGGAAAGTCTAGTTATTTTTATGTCTTTGCGTATCTATTGAACGGCAGCTGTCAGTCCATAGCCGGCAGCTAGCAGGTGGTCTTGCAACAGTTTAGCCACAGCTGACAGCTTCAACTACTACTTGGACACTATATCATGGCAGTCAGCTTCGACTGTAAACAAATTAGGAAAACAAACAAACAGACTCTCTTATTTCTATATAAGAAGACAAAGCACATCACAGAACGTAAGACTTTTTTTCTCAAAGGGAACAATTCTGGCAGAGGAGGTTTACCTTTTACAAGGTGGTACATGAAAAGCCCTCATTTGTTGACACTCACAGTCAGTTGGCACAATATAGTGTCAGAGTAATAGCAGGTAATTGTAATTGAAGTATGGGCAGGCCATATTTGTAACTGAGAGGACGGAATATATTATAAATAAAAGAAATTAGCTTTAGAGATCATTTTAATTTTCGTAACAAAAATATCAGTGCCAACTGTATTCAATTAATAATTATTTTGTAAATGATAGAAGACAGAAACAACATTCCTAAGCGTTATAGTTCAGGTACGTTCACTGAGCATCTACGAAGAAAAATGCTTTCTTCTTTACTATAGATGAGTCTGTAGGAATAATAATGGAATCCTAATGTGATGGTTGAGGGTGCTTCTGCTGACACAATTTTGAAAAGTTGGGTTCCATTCTTGACAACTGGAGACGGATGTCTGGTTCCGCATCTAGACAGCTTCGGCACTTAGTTTTTTGGGCAACATAGATCGAGAATCCAGATTCACACATGTATGTTGTGGGAAACGGAAGAAGTACACGTTTTACCCTTTCAACAAGGGAGTAGTATTTCTTGTTATCCAAACGGATACAAAAGTGGGAGTAACTGTCAATGTCAAAACTTGATTTCAAGGTAGGGTTTGTGGCAATCTCTATCAACAAATCATATTCATTTGATGATAGAATGTTCGGCTTTTTGGATACAGTGAATGGGTTGACCACCCATTCATATTTCTGCAGCTTCTCATCTTTAGCTGTTGGGAAATAATGCTCCAACAATGACATCAAGCTTCGGAGATGTTCCAGGATTTGATGAAACAAATTCTTCCCAAGCGCCAATGTTTTGTTTTTCAAAACTCCTTGAGAAGAGGAAAACACTCGACCTCCCCCTCCTCGACATTCTCTGCCCAAAAATTGATTTTCCTCTTGAATGCTCGAACTTTGTCGATAGCAGTGACCTTGGAGTGAATTATCATTTCGTTCATTTTGGAGAAAATATCTGACAAATAGGCAAGTATACACTGCCTATTTTCGTCATTAATAAGTTCTGCTGATTTGGTGTTGTGCTCCAAAAGGAAAGCTAAGACTTCCAATCTTAATTCGTACAACTGAGAGAGTGTGTTCCCACGTGAGAGCTACCTCACTTCTGTGTGGAGAAGCAAGGAACGATGAAGGCTTCCCATATCTTCACACAGTATTGTGAAAAGTCTTGACTTCAACGGCCTTGATTTTATGTAGTTAATGATTTGAATGGATTCGTCTAAAACTTTCTTGAACGAAACAGGCATTTGTCTCGTATCTAAAGCATATCTGTGGAGAGCACAATGACTACTGCTGCAATTCTTGGCGTTTTCTTTTATTTTCGTTATTGCTCCGACTGTAAGACCCTTCATAGCTTTTGCGCCATCTGTGCACACATCTATGCAATTAGACCATGAAACTTCGTTAGTCCTTAAAAAATCATCCAATGGACGGAATATTTCAGCACCTGTTGTGTTGTATCTGCATAATAAGAGGCCCTCCTCAAAACATCCAGAATATTCATAACGGACAAAAGCTAGTGAAATTGCTAATCCTGCAACATCAGTGGATTCATCTACCCGCAGAAAAAATGAATTGTGTTGGATGCGAGAAACAAAAGTGTCTTTCACATCATTTGACATGTCAACAATGCATTTCTTGATAGTATTGTTTGATAATGGCACCGAAGATACAAGCTTTACTGCCTTTTCGTCTGGCATGCAAGAAACAATATCATTAACACACGGCTTTATGAGATTTTCTGTAATGGTATGAGCTTTGCCCGTTTTTGCCGCTCGATAACTAACCCAGAAAGAAGCTTTTAATGAATTTTCATTAATTTTTTTTGCCTGAGTTTCCATGCAGTGCTGAGAAGCAGCTAGTAGAGCACTCTTCCTTTTGAAAAAATAGATGTCTTTAGCCCGGAAATCCGGATGAGTACCTTCAAAATGACGGCGCAATTTAACTGGAACCATTGAACTGTTTGGAAAGACTCGTGCACAAATTACACATTGAGCTTTATCCTCCTTTGTCTCCATAAAGCCCATTTCTAAATAGCTTTCATTGTACTTACGCTTCTTGTTTATTCCACTTCCACAGGATATTACAAACAATAGAGTAATTGCACCGATTTCACATAATAAATCCGGCTGTGGAGCTTCTTGTGATTGCTCTTCCTTTGGTGGTCCTCCCACCTCATTCATTTCAACTGGAAACTTCCGTTGTTGTGAAGACGATAGAGAAACTGCACCCTTCTTCAATGATCCTGACTTCAGCCACCGATGTATGTTAGAAGTAATAAACTTGTCAAAAATTAACTTATGCAATAGGTAGCGCACTGACAAAGCAAGTTTAACATTTAATATTTCCTGGGGCCGCATACATGCCCGCGAGCACTGTGATCGGTTGACAAAGCTCGCTCCGCGCATGCGTAAAGGTTTTGTAACGTCCCCTTAGAAAAATTGTACATGACTGACCTTAAACTGACACACAATATTTTTAACGCAACGCAACCTGACTTTCAATAATCCCTACAAAAGAATGGCCCTGACTAACATTAACCTATACCTTTCACAAATCACTTACCTCACAAAAATCTTCGTTACTCGAACTACTGCAATACAGGGAGCGCCAATACTGCCAGCTAAATAAAAGATTCAAACTACGGAAGGCACTAACTACTGATAGGCATAGTTAGCAAATGAAAGATTTTAATAGAGAACAAACAATGTATTTACCTTAATAGTGTTGAAAAATCATAATATACGTAGCAGTTCATGACATCCAGTCTTACAAATTTCAAAACTCCGCCATTTCTCTCCCCACATCCACCACTGCTGGCGGCTCACTTCCAACTGCTCAACGCTACGCGCTGTTCACATCCATCTGCCCAACACTACAATGGCAGACAAACAATGCAAACTAGCCACAGACTGCACACAGCACAGCCAGTGATTTTTCATACAGAGCGCTACGTGGCGTTGCCAATAAGAAAACCTAAACAGCCTACTTACAGTTTCAGCGCATCTAGCGCCATGAGCCGGCATACAAACGACCCCCATATTGTTGCGAAACAGTCGATCAGAGAAGCCGCATTCTCTGTGTATGCACTCTCACTTGGGAACCGCAAAGGCTGCTTGGGAATATGACCTGAAGTAAAAGTACACATGTTTTTCACTTATCTACGAGAAGTGTATATTTTCTATACTTTCAGTTTGTGAAATCAATGTCAAGCATAAACAAAAAAAAAAAACCTAGAACTGAGTTTAGCAGTGATCCTGATGTATGAGTGGAACGGATCCATGAGCTGAGTGATAAAGATACTGACAGATACAGTACGACTCAGACAACGAGGATTGCGTACACGAAATTGGTCGTGATTCAGGAATAAGACGTGTGAGAAAATGATAAATTTTCATCACAGGAAGAGGCAATTCATGAGGACGTATTTCTTTTAGAGAAACGGAGGAAAAGTAAATATCCTAATAATGTTAGAACAAGAAATTGTAATGTTATTGTGGTTTCACACGGGCCCAAAAATGAATCTCGTATAGCAGAAACAGATATTACGAAGTTATTCTTGGTTGAAAAAGGAACTATAGTACACATAATTGCAAGGTGTACTAATATTTACAACAAACGAAGTTAGTAGTAACTTTTCTAGGGGAAGGAATGCTAAAGAAATAGGTGTTATACGAATCAGAGCTTTCGTTGGTGTGTAATGTCGTTGTGGATCTCTGACACGTTGTAGAAAGAGTTTATCAAGGTTGGAGGATAACTCAAAGGGCAAAGGAATTCAATCACGCTACTACTGCTTAAGTGTAAACCGATCAGGCTGCACTTTTGATTACTAAGGTTTGATACTACCCCTTACAGAAGTATTCGCAGAGGGAATGACATGTTGCCTGTTGCACTGGAGCTATTTACGAACAACTACCAAAAGCATTTATCACCTAGTTTATACCTTACTGTATTCGCTTATTGAACTATTACACAAATGGCCATTAAAACTGCTACACCAAGAACAAATGCAGATGATAAACGGGTATTCATTGGACAAATATATTATACTAGAACTGATATGTGATTACATTTTCACGCAATTTGGGTGCATAGATCCTGAGAAATCAGTACCCAGAACAAACACCTCTGGCCGTAATAACGACCTTGATACGCCCGGGCATTGACTCAAACAGAGCTTGGATGCCGTGTACAGGTACAGCTGCCCATGCAGCTTCAACACGATAACACAGTTCATCAAGAGTAGTGACTAGCGTATTGTGACGAGCCACTTGCTCGGCCACCATTGACCAGACGTTTTCAATTGGTGAGAGATCTGGAGAATGTGCTGGCCAGGGCAGCAGTCGAACATTTTCTGTGTCGAGAAAGGCCCGTACAGGACCTGCAACATGCGGTCGTGCATTATCCTGCTGAAATGTAGGGGTTCGCAGGGATCGAATGATGGGTAGAGCCACGGGTCGTAACACATCTGAAATGTAGCGTCCACTGTTCAAAGTGCCGTCAATGCGAACAAGAGGTGACCGAGGCTTGTAACCAAACTCACTCCATACCATCACACTGGGTGATACGCCAGTATGGCGATGACGAATACACGCTTACAATGTGCATTCACCATGATGTCGCCAAACACCGACGCGAACATCATGATGCAGTAAACAGAACCTGGATTCATCCGAAAAAATGACGTTTTGCCATTCGTGGGCCCAGGTTCGTCGTCGAGTACACCATCGCAGGCGTTCCTATCTGTGATGCAGCGTCATGGGTAACCGCAGCCATGATCTCCGAGCTGATAGTCCATGCTGCTGCAAACGTCGTCGAACTGTTCGTGCAGATGGTTGTTGTCTTGCAAACGTCCCCATCTGTTGACTCAAGGATCGAGACCTGGCTGCACCATCTGTTACCGGTTACAGCCATGTGGATAAGATGCCTGTCATCTCGACTGCTAGTGATACGAAGGATCCAGCACGGCGTTCCGTATTACCCTCCTGAACCCACCGATTCCATATTCTGCTAACAGTCATTGGATCGCGACCAACGCGAGCAGCAGTGTTGCGATACGATAAACCGCAATCGCGATGGGCAACAATCCGACCTTTATCAAAGTCGGAAACGTGATGGTACGCATTTCTCCTCCTTACACGAGGCATCACAACAACGTTTCACCAGACAACGCCGGTCAACTGCTGTTTGTGTATGAGAAATCGGTTGGAAACTTCCCTCATGTCAGCACGTTCTAAGTGTCGCCACCGGCGCCAACCTTGTGTGTATGTTCCGAAAAGCTGATCATTTGCATATCACAGCATCTTCTTCCTGTCGGTTAAATTTCGCGTCTGTAGCACGTCATATTCGTGGTGTAGCAATTTTAATGGCCAATAGTGTAAGATCGTATCTCTTAACGAGTATATTATGAGAGCATTTTAAATTTTTAATAGCGATCAATAATTACATGAAATAATGAAAATCAACCTGCAGCTGTGACCGTCCACGGTTTAGCCGTTTAGCAGTACAGATGCTGGCTGCGGGTCAGAAGGAGACGTGACTTCGGAACTGGTTGCTCTTCGGAAGTACAAGGCCGCGACGCTAACGCTGGTTTCCTCGTAGGACAGGAAGAGGAAGACGCGTCACCGTCCGGGACTGCTCGCCATAGCCCGTTCGCCGGCCTTCCTGGAACAGGCACCGCTGAATGGGCGGCCGTCGCTTTTCCTCATTGCTCAGTGCGCAGCAGCGGCTGCTGCAGCAGTAGCAGTAGGAATAGCAGTGTTGCAGCAGGCTCGGCGGCGGTGCACACCATGTCGCAGGATGGGCGCCTCTGCGATTTGACGGGGCTTCTGCTGCTACTCCTGCTCTGCCGGCAGCCTGCCAGCGTCGCCTGTCGTAAGTCCGTGCAGCGTGGCAGCGTGTCTGTGTGTGACAGAGAGAGAGAGAGAAAGAAGTGCTTTTTCCTGGAGGGGACTAAAGAATTTGCTTCTCGAACCAACCGATGTGTTTGTGAGTTTCGATGTGGTCTCTTTGTTCACGAGCAACGGCCTTGCCGCAGTGGATACACCGGTTGCCGTGAGATCACCGAAGTTAAGCGCTGTCGGGCGTGGTCGGCACTTGGATGGGTGACCATCCAGGCCGCTATGCGCTGTTGCCATTTTTCGGGGTGCACTCAGCCTCGTGATGCCAATTGAGGAGCTACTGGACCGAATAGTAGCGGCTTCGGTCAAGAATACCATCATAATGACCGGGAGAGCGGGTTGCTGACCACACGCCCCTCCTATTCGCATCCTCCTCTGAGGATGACACGGCGGTCCGATGGTCCCGGTAGGCCACTCGTGGCCTGAAGACGGAGTGCTGAGTGCTTTTTTTTCGGACGAGTACTTCTGGTGGATGCAAGACAATTCATAGAAGCTAAGCTGGAGGAAGACACTTTTTTTTTTTAAGTCATCAGTCTTCTAACTGCTTTGATGCTGCCCCGCCACTATTTCCTCTCCTGTGCCAACCTCTTCATCTCAGAGCAGCACTTGCAGCCCACATTCTCAATTATTTGCTGGATGTATTCCGACTCTGACTTCCTCTACAGTTTTCACCAGCTACAGATCCCTCTATTACCATGGAAGTTACTCCCTGGTATCTTAACACATATCGTACCATCCTGGCCTTCTTCTTCACAGTGTTTTCCGTAAGTTACTCTCCTCATCGAATCTGCGGAGAACCTCCTCATTCCTTACCTTGTCAGACCACTTAATTTTCAACAGTCGTCTGTAGCACCACACATCAAATGCTCGCCGCGCGGGATTAGCCGAGCGGTCAGGGGCACTGCAGTCATGGTCTGCGCGGCTGGTCCCGGCGGAGGTTCGAGTCCTCCCTTGGGCATGGGTGTGTGTGTTTGTCCTTAGGATAATTTAGGTTAAGTAGTGTGTAAGCTTAAGGACTGATGACCCTAGCAGTTAAGTCCCATAAGATTTCACACATATTTGAACATTTGAACCTCAAATGCTTCGATTCTCTTCTTTTCTGGTTTCTCCACAGTCCATGTATCACTACCATGTGCTCCAAACGTACATTTCGAGAAATCTCTGTCACAAATTAAGGCCTATATTTGACACTAGTAGACACCTCTTCGCCAGGAGAGCTCTTTTTGCCGGTCATTGTCTGCTTTTTATGTCCTCCTTGTTCCATCCGTGATGGGTTATTATGTTGTCTACGTAGCAGAATTCCTTAACTTCGTCTACTTTGTCATCATCAATCATGATGTTAAGTTCCTTGCGGTTTCATTTCTGCTACTTCTCATTAATTTCGTCTTTCTTCGACTTACTCTCAATCTACATTCTGTACTCATTAGACTCTTCTTTCTATACAGCAGGTCGTGTAATTCTTCTTCACTTTCACTGAAGGTTAGCAATGTCACAGCGAATCTTATAATTGATATCCTTTCCCTTAGAATTTTAATCCTACTCTTGAAACTTTCTTTTATATCCGTCACTGCCTCTTCGGTGTATAGGTCGAAGAGTAAGGGCGAAGGACTGCATCCTGCCTTATACCCTTTTTAATCCGAGCGCTTCGTTGTTGGTCTTCTGCTCTTATTGATCCCTCTTGGCTCTTGTACATATTGTATATTACCCAAGTTTTCCGATAGTTTCCCCTTATTCTTCTCAGAATTTAGAACATCGCGAACCATTTGACATCGTCGAACGATTTTTCAAGGTTGAGAAATCCTATCAACGTGACATCTTACATATTTTCAAACATGTGCTTACGTCTAATCAATTTCTGTTTAACGAAGAATATTTTGAGTAAACTGACCATGCTGCTATGGCTAGCACTTTGTCTCCCTCATCCGGCTGGAGTGGCCGTGCGGTTCTAGGCGCTACAGTCTGGAGCCGAGCGACCGCTAAGGTCGCAGGTTCGAATCCTGCCTCGGGCATGGATGTGTGTGATGTCCTTAGGTTAGTTCGGTTTAATTAGTTCTAAGTTCTAGGCGACTGATGACCTCAGAAGTTAAGTCGCATAGCGCTCAAAGCCATTTGAACCATTTTTTTGTCTACCTCAGCCACGCGGAGTGGCCGCGCGGCTTAAGGCGCCATGTCACGGATTGCTCAGGCCCTCCCGCCGGATGTTCAAGTCCTCCCTTGGGCATCGGTGTGTGTGTCGTTCTTGGCATAAGTTAGTTTAAGTGGTGTGTGAGTCTAAGGACCGATGACCTCAGCAGTTTGGTCCCTTAGGAATTCACACACATTTGAACATTTTTGTCTCCCTCAGTAGTTAACTTTTTTTTGTGGAAGTCTTCGAGGACATAGCACTTCATTCGGTGGTTTTGAAACCTAATTTTTTCTGGAGATATATGACGACTCCTTTGTGGTACGGCCACATGGGGCAGCAACACTACCTTCATTTCTGGATCTTAATTCCTTTGAGCATTTGCTTCACCATGGAAGTGGAAAAAAATGGAGACCTCTCAGTTTTAGATGACATGATACGTAGAAAGGAAGATGGTCCCTTGGGTCACAGTGTGTTCCGTAAACCAAACAACTGTGACCTATATCTACGATAGGCTTGGCTTATCAGACGTCCCAGTTTTGCCACGATAGTCACGATTTTCACATAAATGTGCTGGTGTCCCGAGAAAATCGATCGGGACACATAATTGTCCTGGTTTTTAATCGAGAAGCAAAATACTTGTAATAACATTTCCCACGTAGTTAAATATTAGTGAAAACAAGTTTCCTAGAAACAGAACGTTAACATTATCCTCAACTCGTCTTATGCCTGAGGATAGAGTAAGAGATATGATGAAAAATAAGCAGGCTTTACCTACCCTCGCCTCTAATTTTCCGAGCTTCCACTTTATGGCTCTCGAGAGAAGTAAAAAGAAAACCAAAGGAAGTAAAAAGGAGAATCACTTAAACGATTTCTCCTAATGGGCCTGAAGAATGTGAGCGGTGAGGCGTGTGTTAGCAGTGCTTTGGTATGTATGCGCGCTTGCCCTAACAATGTGCAGCCATACGAAATCTTAAATTTTAGTATGAAATGTATAGTTTGCATCTGATAATTGATTAGTAATATTACAGTTTTTAGGATTAACAAATTGTAGCTAAGTAGCTAGTGAGTGACTAAGCATTGCAGAAAATATATCCAGGCTATCACCGTAAAAAACGTACGAGTATACTGCCGGCCTTCCTTATTTCTGAAGAAAAGAATTTTGTTTATGTGTGAGGTAACTAGGTGCTCCTTTCCAGTTCACGAAATGAAGATACGTTTTTGCTATGGCTTTTTCAGCTGCTGCTTCGTCATAGGGCTATTATCGATTTCGAAATATCAGGATAACTCACAAGAAAAGTAAGAGTAAGTGTAGTTATGAAGTTAGATATAAAGTGTCAATACAAGTGTCCCGGTTTTTTCTCTTTGAAATCTCGCCAGCCTAATCTACGAGATGCGAGCTGCCATCACCCATCCAGTCGCAGTTGTGTGTTACGGACTCTCGTTCAAAAAACTAGAGTTATCTCATATTGCTGGCCGGTGTGGCTGTGCAGTTCTAGGCGCTTCAGTCTGGAACCGCGTGACCGCTACGGTCGCAGGTTCGAATCCTGCCTCGGGCATGGATGTGTGTGATGTCCTTAGGTTAGTTAGGTTTAAGTAATTCTAAGTTCTAGGGGACTGATGACCTTAGATGTTAAGTCCCATAGTGCTCAGAGCCATTTGAACCATTTTTGTACTTGACCTGTAATTAACTAGGCACACTACTCTAAACACGCTCTACACTAGTACCTCACTTTCACCTTTGTTTCCATTTTATGTCGAATAAGATATCTTCCAAATACATTCTGTCTAGCTCCCGCCAACTGTCAACTCGTTCTGGAAATGAGCTTTGATAATGCCAGTGGAATGTGTTCTGGTATGGTCATTGACTTACATTACGGAGACTGCACTTTACTGTATTACTGCTTATCAGCAGAGCTTATGCATTTTAACCCTGTGTTTGTCGATAACGGGTACGCTGACAAGCAGATTCAAAATGCATTTGAACCAGCACACACTAAATCTCAAGGATAGCCAGAAGAAACTGAGATATCCATGAGGATGGTTTTTCTACCTTATCTTAGTGGCGCGTCCCTTAAAATCGGCAACATTTTCAACAAACATCAAACAAAGTGTATCTTCCACCCTCCAGAGCGAGTACAAGCGATGTGGGGATCTCTTAAAGACAGATGGACTGTGACAACGGATAGGAGGCGCTAGATGGGAATGTGGGTCAACTGAGAGGCGTGCCAAGATACTCCGCGCTGTTTGCTATAAACACTGTGTCCGCGTGGAGCAGTGTTTAACACAATTGCCCAGTAAGCAGGAGATCCCGGGTTCGAATCCACGTTCGGCACACATTTTCACTCGTTGCCATTGATTCTGCGTAAAGTCCCGATGCAGCTGACATCAATAGTCCCTTCCCTTCCCTTTCCTTTGTCCCCGCTCCCGCCCCCCACCTTCAGTTTATATAACATTTACTCTATCTTAACTGTGAATTCGTGTTCATGTAACTCTTAAGGGCTACCTAGGTCTCTCATGAGAGAAATCATATACTGACCAGAAGTGTCACAGTATTGAAGATAGACGTGCTGAATGTAGACACCACACCTGATTAGGTCAGCCAGGAAAGTCTGCTGCTCCTGAACACTGTCTCGACATGGGACATAGCATCAACTACGGAGAGACAAAGATCCTCTTGTCCACCTTCAGGTACTGGGACTCCATCATCGAAGTTGCACAATGCATGTCTGATCTGTCTTTCACTATAAACATCGTGGTGAAAACTGGATTTGAGGTGGGCTAACTCAGCTGACAAACTTAAATTCACAGAAAACAGACTCAAAGTGTCCCACACAGGTAATGGGTCAAAGTGTTAGTTCCATAACGTTTATCAATACCATTTCCTGTAAAAACTTGAAAGTTCCCCAATGGTCTTCAGGTAGCCAGAGGTCGTTACCCTTTCAAGTATAAAAACAGGTTATCCTCCAGTCTTGACAACCAATACCAGCTTACTATGCATAATCCCCAATATTTCTTTTAGCTTGCCTCCTGTAGATTGCTGGTATCGGCTTTTCCCCACTATACAACTCCATCCACAATTTAGGCCAATATCAATAATAAAGAATATCACAATAAATTGCACTCAAACACAGATCAAAAGTATATCAAATGCTGCACAGGGTGTTAAAAACTTCAGTGCCCATACTAACAGAGATAATACAGGAGACAGAAACAAATATATTTTGTAAATAAACCATGTGTCTGAAGCCCATAGTGCACGAGCACTGAGCATGCTTAGGTAACACATAAGAGAAGCAGGTAAAACTCGTTGTGTTTAATGGTGTTTCACCAAATTTTAGTCTGAGATACGTTGTGTGCTGTGATGCCATGCTCTTTGACACTAAGTCAGTAAACAGTGGGTAGCACTGGTGCCTGCAGGACAGTATGGAGAGGGCCAGCACACTGTCCTGCAAGATCACCAGATCCCACCCCATTAACACTGTCCTGCAAGATCACCAGATCCCACCCCATTAACACTGCCCTGCAAGATCATCAGATTCCACCCCATTAACACTGTCCTGCAACAAGATCACCAGATCCCACCCCATTAACACTGTCCTGCAAGATCACCAGATCCCACCCCATTAACACTGTCCTGCAAGATCACCAGATCCCACCCCATTAACACTGTCCTGCAACAAGGTCACCAGATCCCACCCCATCAACACTGTCCTCCAAGATCACCAGATCTCACCCCATTAACACTGTCCTGCAAGACCACTAGACCTGGCTCCATTAGGCTTCTTTCTCTGGAGCTGCATGCAAGTGGAGGTGTATTGTTACGCTGTTGACTGGGAGGCGGAATTGGTTGCAAGAATTCTTGCAGCAGCCACACAAATACAGAACACACCATGCATTTTATACCAAACACTAGACGCCCGCTACGTCGATACCAGCTCTGTATAGAGATTAATAGTGCTCACTTTCACTATTTATTGTAATGTAATAGTGATCGACACAATGAAGCAATGAAAAACATTTAACACCATTTTACTCTGAATCACACACAACAATAACCTCCTGCATGGTCAGTACTCCAACAGTATGCTTTCCCGGCACATGATTGCTTTACGAAATACGTTTGTTTTTGTGCCCGTGATCATCACTGTCAGTTTGGGCATGCAATTTTTGACCACCCAGTGTATTTGAAATGGGTAGTTTCTTATAAAACATTACGTTAACGTAAGTATTTTTGTTGCTAACCTAGGACAAAAACAATTTGCACATTTTTAATGTTACTTAAGATTGTGGAAGTTTAGAAGTAGTGAGATCTAGATTTGTATGCTGTGTGTGTGCATTAAATGCTTGTAAGTATGAGTTGGTGGAATTTCCACCACAGCTGCTCGTAGCAACAGTTCCGTCTATACTCCAGCGAAGATGTGCCGGTGGCTGAGGCTAACTCCTAAAGTCCAGCTCAGCTTAGCTGCCCATCTATCTGTGACAGCCATTACATACACTCTAAGATAAGAGAAAAACGATGCACCACGAAGGAATTATTCGAATTGGACGTAAGTCAGTAGATGTGATGTACATTTACTGACAACCAATGCTTGAAATTACAGAAAAATTGAATGATTTATTCCAGAGAAAGAGCTTTACAAACTTACCAAGACAATAAAGCGTTGGTCCATCTCTGGCCCTTATGCAAGCAGCTGTTCGGCTAGACACTGATTGCTAGAGATATTGGATGCCTCCTATGAGATATCATGCCAAATTCTGTCCAAGTGGGCGAGAGATCGTCAAAATCCAAACGGTCTCGATTGGGAAGAGATCCAGCGATCTTGCTGACCAAGCATGCACGAAGACAAGCGTTATAAACTCTCGCAGTGCGTTAACAGGTATTATCTTGTTGAATTGTAAGCCCAGGATCGCTAGCAATGAAGGACAACAAAACAGGGCGAAGAATGTCGTCGACGTACCATTGTGCTGTAAGGGTGCCTCGGATGACGGCGAGATAGGTCCTGCTATGAAAAGAAATGTCAACCCGGACCATCATTCCTGGTTGTCAGGCCGTATGACGGGCGAGAGGATGATACCCCACAGGTGTCTGTGGCACCTCCAAACACGCCGTCGGCCTGGAATCTCATTGACTTGAGCAGAAATGTCTTCAGTAATGAAACCCGCTTCGAGCTGAGCCCAGATGACCTGCGAAGACGTCTCTGGAGCAGCCCTGGACAGATCTGGGATACCAACTTGACTGTAGCCCGCCATACAGCCCAACAACCAGGACTGATGGTCTTGGTTGTCATTTCTTTTCGTAGCAGGGCCCCTTTGCTTGTCATCTGCGTCACTGTTATGGCACAGCGATATGTTGACGACATCCTTCGCCCAATTTTGTTGCCCTTAATGGCTACCTGTGCTGGGCTTGCATTACAGCAAGATAATGCCCTCACACGCACGGCGATTTTACTGCTCGTCTTAGTGCTTGTCAAACCCTACCTTGGCCAGCAAGATAGCCGGATCTCCGCCCACATGAGATCGTCTGAAGCATTATGAGGAGAGCCCTCCAACGAGTTCGGAATTCTGACGACCTCACGTCCCAGTTGGATAGAATTTGGCACGATATCACTCAGGAGGACAGCCAATAACACTAACATTCAATACCAAGCCGAATAACTGCTTGTATAAGAGGCAGAGATTGACCAATGCATTATTGGTTTGCTCAATTTGTGAAGTTCTTTCTCTGGAATAAACTATCCAATTTTTCTGAAATGTTTAATAATTCGTTTGTCTGTAGATGAACATCACATCAACCGATTTCTGTCCCATTCAAATAATTCCTTCCTGGTGTGTCTTTCGTTTTCTTGGAGTGTACCTTGGCTGCTCTAAATGGCGTAACATAGTGCTTTCGGTGAAATACTATCCCTTTCATCTTTCTGAACTGGAATACCTTAGTTCTGTCCGGCAAGGAACTGTCATCATAGTTTTCTAAGCAGGGCTGGCAGACCATGGCTTAAAATTCGTTCTCTTAAGTTCTGTATATTCAACTTTTGAACAATCATGTGTTAACTTTACAAAAAATAGTGGTTGGCCTAGCAAAAAAGATCTGAAGCAAAGGCCAGTGCGAGTCCTCAAAACGTACCTTTGTGCATCGGGTGGCACAGAGAAGGTGTTTTGTGTTAAGAACTTCATTTCAGGGGTGTGTCCAACGCACTTGGCATCAGTTTCCCACGACTGAGACACCTTTCGGCTGGAACGTAAGAAAAGCAACAAAGGAAACTGCATCAAGTGTTGCTGATGTATGATAACGGCCGTCTGCACTCTGGTGATTTTGTTAAGGAATCTATTGAGGGCTTTGGCTGGATAGCTGTCTCTACTGCAATTATTCTTCTGATCTATCACCATAAAACATTTATTTTTCTCGCTCCTTATCGAACACACATCAAAAAAAATTTCTTTGTGGACGAAAATGCACTTTAAACTTGGGTAAACCAGTAGCCATATGCTGGCATGGAATCGAAAAACTGCGTAACTGTTTTAGTTAATGTTAGGTAATATATTGTTGATGACTAATTTTTCTCTTATATTTTTCTGTTAAATTCAATAAACCAACGAGAAGCACTATTAAAATGTGCTCTGTTCTAATGTAAATGAATTACAGCCTGCCATGACACCCTTATGAGGAACGTCTTATGTACTGCAAGAAATATTATTGGTAAAACGAAGCTGCCAAAAACATCACGCATTAACAAGATATTACACACTTTTGGCGCCAGTGTGGTTTGTTTGTATATGAAGTCTTGTGTTCTGCACGAGAAGATTCCTACGAAAACATATAAACCTGGCAGTGAGAGTAGATCCAAAAAGAAACGCAGCTATGAAATTATTCGATGCTACGTGTAATCAATCGAACTGTGTATTCACGAAAATCTGAAAAGTAAATCGGCATAAGCAGAGAAATATATTTTGACGAGGATGCAATATTGCAGTTTCTGCAATTTTTCACCTCTTGATCAAAGGGCTACTACAGTTCAGGGTGATAGTGAGTCAAGGAATGTTTTAGGGAATTGATTTAAAAAATTTTTTTCAAAGGCCCAGTCAAACCTTTACAAGTTTTCTCCCTCACAACTCTGGCTGTGCCTATGTGACACAAGTTGGATGCCTTTCAGAACCGAGGCAGTTCTGTCCAGTTACAGCTGCTGACAACAGACTCCTTGCACCCTCTGCTGAAACTTCTAACGAGTTCACGCCATCGATTTTAGGCAATAGAGTGCGTGGGATATACGCCATGTGTGTCGACTCTGGAAGATTCTGCAGTGCTGAACAGAGCTGCTTTCTCTCTTCTGATCCAAACCTCGGGCAGAACAGACGTCTATCTTGGGAGGCAGAGCCTCTGACTCTGCACCCCGTGACTGGCCACCATCGTAACATAAACCGCCTGCCCTTCCGTTGCCCCATTATTTAGTTGTTCGTATTGGTTAAAAACAGTCTTGGTTGCAATTTTAGTTTTTTATTTTTCAACGACGCGTTTCGCCTTATTTAGGCATCTTCAGGTTATCTACATAGAAAACAGAGAACAAATACATCTATTTAAGAACCGCGATCGTGTTGTGCAGCCTTGGATAACCTATAAGCATATATAAACAGATCAACTATTGAAAGGGCAAATAAGTTAATTTGGTATTTCTTAGAAGAATCCTTTAGTCAGTGTAATCAAAGGGCATCGTCGAATATATCAGGCGAACATCGCCTTCGTTAGACTCAGTACAAACTAGAAATATAAAACAGTAAAATCATTGCCTTTTCTAGATGGACGCGAGAGGCACCAAGATCTGCATAATGCGTTCCCGTTCACAGGAGCGAGTAACAGAGTAAGATAGGGGCTCAGGTAGTAAGCATAATGCACCACAGCGTCTTGTGCTAGTACTGAAGCCTAATACAGAATCACCTCAATAGGTGCTAACAGGGGAACCTCCCCATCGCACCCCCCTCAGATTTAGTTGTAAGTTGGCACAGTGGATAGGCCTTGAAAAACTGAACACAGATCAATCGAGAAAACAGGAAGAAGTTGTGTAGAACTATGAAAAAATAAGCAAAATATACAAACTCAGTATTCCATGCGCAACATATGCAACATCAAGTATCACGTGAGCTCCGGAGAGACGTAGTCCCGTGGTTAGCGTGAGGAGCTGCGGAACGAGATGTCCTTGGTTCAACTCTTCCCTCGAGTAAAAAGTTTAATTTTTTATTTTCAGTTTATGTGACAAACTCTTTTGTTTTCATTACTTTTTTGGGAGTGATTATCACATCCACAAGAAAACCTAAATCGGGCAAGGTAGAAGAATCTTTTTACCCATCCACCAAGTGTACAAGTTAGGTGGGTCGACAACATATTCCTGTCATGTGACGCACATGCCGTCACCAGTGTCGTATAGAATATATCAGACGTGTTTTCCTGTGGAGGAATCGGTTGACCTATGACCTTGCGATCAAATGTTTTCGGTTCCCATTGGAGAGGCACGTCCTTTCGTCTACTAATCGCACGGTTTTGCGATGCGGTCGCAAAACACAGACACTAAACTTATTACAGTGAACAGAGACGTCAATGAACGAACGGACAGATCATAACTTTGCGAAAATAAAGAAAGTAAACTTTTTACTCCGTAGAAAACTTGAACAGAGACGTCAATGAACGAACGGACAGATCATAACTTTGCGAAAATAAAGAAAGTAAACTTTTTACTCCGCAGAAAACATGAACCAAGGACCTCTTGTCCCGCAGCCCCTCGCGCTAACCACGGGACCACGGCACTCTTGAGCTCACATTATCCTTGATGTTGCCTATCTTGCGCATGGACTACTGAGTTTTTTTCATAGTTCCACACAACTTCTTCCTGTTTTCTCGATTGGTCTGTGTTCAATTTTTCAAGGCCTATCCACTGTGCCAACCTATAACTAAATCTGGGGGGGGGGGGGGGGTGCGATGGGGAGGTTCCCTTGTAAGAATGAGAGACAGTAACTGGATATACATACTCACTAAAACTTTATAAATGTAATGCACATAAAACATTGATAAGATAGAATTGCTAGGGACAGCACCTGTGCAATAACTTATCCTAAAATTTTGACGAAGTAAAATATAAATGAAGGCGGTAAATTTAAAATGAGAAAGTCGGCCGGAGTGGCCGTGCGGTTCTAGGCGCTACAGTCCGGAACCGCGAGACCGCTACGGTCGCAGGTTCGAATCCTATCCTGCCTCGGGAATGGATGTGTGTGTTGTCCTTAGGTTAGTTAGGTTTAAGTAGTTGTAAGTTCTAGGGGACTGATGACCTCAGAAGTTGAGTCCCATAGTGCTCAGAGCCATTTGAACCATTTTTTTTTTAATGAGAAAACAAGGTGTATAATACAACCCACAGATGCAGTACATAAACAGATTTTTCGTATCATATACCACTAGAACGTGAATATTAAAAACACAAGACCGTAATTTCAGATGAAGAGGCTGCCCCTATAACGCTCAGTACTGCGTCATTCGGGACTAGAACTTCTAACAAGAAAATTTTTTATAAAATAGAAGTAAAATTATTAGGCTTAAAAAATTCACACCAACGTGGAAGACGGACGTTATGCGGGTAAACTCCCCCCCCCTTTTTTTTATAGCTACATTGAAATGTGTAAAATACGTCATCATTTAAAGCGACAAACTCGCAGGTATCCAATTTGAGTAAAATAAAAAACTCTAATGGCTTGGCTAAGAAGACAACATAAGACGAGAGAGGAACAGGGCTCATATTTAGGCAGAATTACGAGAACTCCAGTTTTACATTAATAACACCGATTTCATAATTGTTCGTCGTCCTAGAGTGGCCTCTAGTACTGTAGAGTAATGAGTCGCATGTCAACACAAGCACCGAAGTCAACATTACCTTCCTTCAATTGGGCCAACTGGCGGTGAATCGAGGAAGTACAGTACATACTGACGAAACTAAAATGAGCTCTAACATGGAAATTAAGCGTTTCCGGACACATGTCCACATAACATCTTTTCTTTATTTGTGTGTGAGGAATGTTCCCTGAAAGTTTGGCCGTACCTTTTTGTAACACCCTGTATTCCTTACACTGAAATATATTCTCTTTATTCTACCTTATTTTCTGTTCTGATATTTAACGGCAGCCGTGGGTGCCCATGATTAGTCCTTACTGCTCGACGTCCTGTACATTGTCGTCATACGCAGAATCCAAGAACCTTCTTCCCTCTCTCTGTCCATGTACATTAGTGTCAGAAACGCGATTAGTTCTCGCCGTTCGGTGCATAAGGTGGCCGTTTACCTTTGGTTCATGTTTCGATGTTGCGCGGTCGGTCAGTATTTGCCGCTGTTATACCGCTGGGTGCTGCGGCGCGTCGGCTACGATGTCGCACCAGACTCTGTGTTCCCACATTCCAGTGCCCGGGGCAAAGTCTACTGCCTGCCTGTCGCAGCGCGCCGCACCAATACGTGCGCGCTGAGTACAATGGGCCGCGCCTCACAGTGCACGTTTGTGCTGCGTCGCCTGCTAACCCTGACCCGGGCGCCGATGGAAGAGAAAAGCGCGCGATGTGTCCGCGCCGCTCCTGTGGCTACACTAAAGCTGGGTTTACACTAGCAAGTCGCTTGCAGAAGTTATTGCTGCAAGTTATTGCTAGCCCCTTGCAGCTGTGTTTACACAGCATCGCAAGAATTAAGCAAGATTCTTCCGCAAGCTCTTTGGCAAGAAACTTGCGTCAACAACTTGCTGATACTGTTTACATATGCTTTCAGTACCACTACGAGTGTCAGCCGAAGTGTAAAATGACAAGTAGGCGGGTGAGATATGCTGCAGCTCTTGTAATTGTAATGCAAAACGTGAAAAAGAAAAAGAGAAGTATTTGGGTTAGAGAGTAGATAATGAGAAGATCGCAAAATGGTGCCTGTAATAACCTTTTGCAAGAACTTAGTATCGAGAGCATGGATACTTTTGAAAACTTTTGCAGAATGTCCTCAAATGATCCTGAGTATTTGTTGATGTTAATAGCGCCCGTCATACCAAAACGAGACACAAACTTCGGTACTGCTATGTTAGCAAAGGAACGTTTGCTAGTCACTCTATCATTTATAGCTGCCGGTGAGCTACGAATAAAATAGGCATTTCATTTATTTATGTGAAACATACCACCAAAAAAAGTTTGAATTTTGAAATCTTTTCTCTGTACGAGACTCATACAAGTCCCTAATGTAGTTGTTTCATATTCCCGTCAGCACGATTTCTGTTATCGTACCCGATGTATGTAGAGCCTTTTTTAACGTCTTGAAAAGGGAAAATTATTTGAAGGTATGTCAAAACACAACAATGAAATTAAATTTTTATTGAAATAAACTGCATTTTACGGAATGATATGCTTATAAAAAAACTTTTTTTTTTCCTAATGCTCATAAAATGGAAAGTGACAAGCTAAGTAAATAGAGCATGTAATAATTACACATCGTCTTTTTCTAGACTCCCAAAACAACAAGCAAGTGGATGCAGGTAGCAACGGGGTTGTGTCTTCAAGTTATGCTACTTTCTATGTACTTCTTTTATAGATGTGTCGAACATCGACGAGATTTCATTCAATGCACTCATCTTCTTCACTCTATCCTTAAAGTCTCGGTTATACACGTTCAGTATTTCGGGGTAGCTCTCCACGGCTTCAATAAAATGTTCTGTATCCTGCTTCATCCATTCCCGTTTCTCCTCCATTTCTTAAATTTGTTTGCATGTAATACATAAGATGGTTGCATAAAATTAAGTCGCCACATTCAGTAAAATGTTAAATATGAGTGTTATGCAGACGACATACTTGCAGGAAATAGAAATAAAACCTAAAAGTTGCAAGTTACTTGCAGATACTTCTTGCGTGGTGTTTACACTGGAAGCGGAAAACGTGCAGCAAGTCACTTCCGTAATAAATTGCTACAGTCGCAAGTCGACTTGGCGTTATGTTTACACTCGCAAATCGCGCGGCAAGTTCCTCCGCGCAAGTAAATTGCTGCAATAACTTGCTAGTGTAAACCGAGCATAAGCGCATGGCCACGTTAATTCACGGTCGGCGCGGCTTCCCGGCCCCCCACCTGCGTCCCCCACTGACGCCGCCCGTTAGCTGAGGCGTTAGTGTTGCAGGCCACGAAGCCTTGACGCCACTCGCCGGCCGAGACGTCCGCGTCGAGGGTTCTGCTGTTGTTGCCGACCAGCTATGCGGCCCATGCCGCCCCACATTCGCCACCGGTCAGCCCAACCGCTGCCACCTGCGTAGCTGGGTTCCCACGGGGCGTGAAACGCCAGCGTGAGGCACGCTGTCGTGGAACACTGCCCGTGTGATCGAAGAGCCGTTTGAGTTTGACGCTGAGGTCACAGGCAGGCGTGTGGAGTCACACTCCATAAGAAATGTGTCTGATTTTCAGTTGTGAGTTTGCCTCATTTGTGGCTGTGTCTTATTCCAATATCTAGTAATATGCAAATGCCGTGTGGTTAGGGCCTCCCGGCGGGTACAGACAGCCCGTATACAAAGAGAGTGGCCATAGGTGAAGTTGCCCGTGATTGGTTGATTAGCTATGGCAGAAAAAATGGCGCCAAATTTCTCTCGCGCTTCCTATGTTCGCCGTGCTTTTGAGTTGAATTGAAGTTCAGAGGACTTTTGGAAACGATTAAAAGGTATTTGAATTATTGAGAGACTTGTTATGCGTTGTGCATGCATGATCGATTTAGTTGTATATCGATTTTAGTACGTAATTAGCGTTTGCGATCTTAAATACGAGTTGAAATAATGAAGCGTTTTGTGATGAAGTCGGTAGGCCTACATGTTTGAAGTAAACACGTTAGTAATTGTACAGTATTGTTTTTGACATCTGTAATTCTTTCTGCAGACGTTCGTAAACGATGCCAGGTTGTGCTCCATTTGGTTGTTCCAATAGAGGCGAAGGCGGATTTCGCATGTTAGCATTTCCACGCACTGCAGAAAGACGAAAGCAGTGGGACTCTTACAAGAATTAGAAATTGGCACTGACAATCGCGGAACGCGAAACCAGGAACACAACAATTACAGGTCACATCCGTCGCAATTCCGCGATGAAAGAAGTAATAACTTGACACGACAAGTCTATTCTCACAACACAAATCGTGACCAAAACAGACACCACCCGTATGACAACCGTTGGCAGAGTAGTAATAACTACAGGGAAAGATCACCTCTCCGTGGTAATGACTATCACAGAGACAATAAGAGAAACAGACAATATGGGAACCAAAATAAATACTATCAAGGGAGACAGAATAACTTTAGACGCAACGGACCAGCGCGCAGTTACGATTCAGGGAGAAATTCTCCACCATGTGACCGACAAGAAAGAAACTATGGAATCTACCGACATGACGACAGACGATATGATCGTAACGACAGACCTGAATTGCATCAGAACTGGCGGGATTCAAACAGAGCAGGGCCCTCTCGTCACGGTGAATTTGTAGAAGTTAGGTCTCCAAATCCCAATAACGACGCGCGCCAACAAAGAGACAATAGGCAATGACTCACACCGCTGGCAGCAACAAAACGTACTTATGAAACTAACGACGCAGCTGCCGTAGCTAGTAATTACGTAAAAATGGAAGACATTAGGGACATCTTACTCCAAGAACACGACGTAAAACATAACAACATTGCATACCCTGTGATTCACATTACAGTAGATGACGTAAAATTTACGGCAGTACTTGACTCTGGCAGTCCCATTTCAGTAATCAGTGAAACAGCCTTTAGCAAATGCAACAAATCGAACGATTGCCCCACACTTCCGTTACGTAAGATTAAATTGCAAGGTGCAATCTTTGGAAAAAGTGTAGATGTACGTCAACAAACCAACTTAGAATTCTTTTGTCAAAGCCACAGCTTCTCTATGAACTTTCTTATTGTTCCATTATTGTCGACGAAAATTATACTGGGAGTAGACTTTATAAATAAATACAAAGCAATCTTAAGCTTTCACGATGCTGAAATAAGTTTAGAAAAAGAAGGTAAGTCAGTAGCTTTGAAATTTGAAGATTGGCTCTCAAACCATGACGAGGAAATTAATCGGCTTTACCTTCTGTTACACAACAGTTCGGAATTTTCGACGGAACTTGACACTAACAATCACTCTGCAAGTACTGACAGGGGTGATATCGACGGCGCATTTGATACTAATGAGTTAATTCAGAATAAAATTCAAACAATTGAGAATTGTAATGACACTGATAGGCAGGACCTTTTTGAGATTTTACAAGAACATTCCACAGTTTTTACTCATAAAACAGGAACAATCAAGGGATTTCAATACCAATTTCGTGTTCGTGAGCATACTAAATTTTGTGTTAGACCATATGTAATTCCAGCACATTATAGGGACCGTGTTAGAACAGAAATACAATCTATGCTTGACGAGGGCATTATTGAGCCTGCAGTAAGCTCATACAACAATCCATTACATCTTGTTGAGAAGAAAAATGGATCGATCAGGCTTGTCTTATATTCGAGACAAATCAATACGATCATTATTCCTGAAACAGACAGGCCGCAAACGTTGGAAGAACTTCTTCAAAATTTTAATGGTGTAAAAGTGTTGTCTTCCATTGATCTCAGATCCAGCTTTTATCAGATCGAACTTCATCCAGAATGTAGAAAATACACAGCTTTCCTTTGTTTCGGCGTTTGTTATCAGTTTCGGAAACTTCCCTTTGGTTTGAACATTTCTTCAGCAGCATTCATTCGCGGGCTAAATTCCATATTACCTGAGTTCTTAAAACGTCACATCACCTTATATGTGGACGATATTCTAATAGCAGAAGCTTCATGGGAACTACATAATCGCATCCTCCACAGTTTGTTACGTATTTTTGCAGAATCTGGAATTACAGTTAACTTGGAAAAGTCTGAATTCGGTAGGACAAAGGTGAAGTTTTTGGGACATATTATTTCTTCTGAAGGCATTCAGCCGGATCCTGAAAAGTTAGAAGCAATCAGAGCCATTCCAGTTCCATCCACAAAAAGACAAGTCCGCAGTTTTCTAGGTCTCGTAAATTTCTACCGTCGCTTTCTGAATATGCAAATTCTTGTTACACCAAAACTTTGTTCTCTCACTGGAAAAAATACTATTTGGAACTGGGACGAACAAGCACAATTGGAATTCAATTCTTTGAAAGAAGCGTTACTTCACGCGACAATCTTAGCTCATCCAGATCTGTCACAAGATTTCTGCCTTAGCACGGATTCTTCTAAAGTCGGTCTTGGTGCCCATTTATTTCAAGAAGCCATAGAAAATGACACTACCGTTCAGAAAACCATTGCTTTTGCTAGCCGAGTGCTAACAAAATCTGAAAAAAATTATTCCGTTACTGAATTAGAAGCTTTAGCTATCGTTTGGGCATTTAACAAATTCCGTTTCTTTCTTTCTGGTAAGCACGTAAAAGTATACAGTGATCATCGTGCATTACAATTTCTTATGTCTTCAAAATTAAATCATGACAGGTTAAAACGTTGGGCATTGTTTCTGCAAGAATTCCGCTTCACAATAGTCTACATTCCCGGCAAGGAGAACATTGTTGCGGACGCACTGTCTCGCGCACCGGCTGGGCTTGAGAAAAGTACCACAGAAGGCAACCTCGAGAAAAATTTCAGTATTCTTTACATTCAGAAAGTCGCCTTTGAAAACTTCATCACCACATCTTTAAAGGACATTGCTCATGAACAAGATAAAGATCCGATTTGGAAAGACATCAAGAGCAAATGGCATGAAAAGACACACACACAGATTCGGCATTATTATCTGGTTAGAAACAACATACTGTTCAAACGCTGCACTGTTGATGACAAGCTATGGGTACTTTGCATTCCTGACGATTTTGCTAATAAGCTCATTTGGTACATTCATTTCAGCTACGCACATTTTGGTCCACGAAAATGTTATCATATTCTTCGAACGACTTGTTATTTTAACAATATGGAAAAAAGAATTCGAAGAGTCTTGTCTATTTGTAAACTTTGTCAAAAGGCGAAACCATCTACTGTCTCACATCGTGCTCCGTTGTTTCCTATTATTCCTTCTAAATTAAAAGAATTTGCTGCTGTTGATCTCTTGGGACCGCTTGTCAGAACATCCAATGGATTTTCGTACGTTCTAGTCGCTGTTGAACTTACTTCAAAATTTGTTTCTTTCACTCCGTTACGTAAAGCCACTGGACGATCTGTATCCAACGCCTTTGTTAAAAATTTCTTACGTGAAGTTGGCCACGTTGCTAAAGTCATTTCAGATAACGGACCGCAATTTAGATCTGCTGTTTGGTCACGCACGCTTCGGAATCATAAAATCAAACCTGTTTTTGTTTCATTGTACTCACCACATTGCAACCCGTCTGAACGGATTATGAAAGAAATCAATAAGCTTTTCAGACTTTATTGTCACAGAAAGCATCAGCATTGGGACAGATATCTACAATTATTTCAAAATGTGCTGAATGAAATGCCTCATGATTCCACTGCTTTACCACCTACTCTTGTACTGAAGAATGAAGAACCACCGAACAGAATCAGAGAGCTTGTACCTTTCCTGAATACACGTAAACTTCGACACAAAGACATAATTGATTTGGCTCTTAAAAATATAAAATCTGCAGCAGACAAAAGGAGAGAACTACACGGTAAAGCAAATGCAAAGAAATTATATATTGGTCAGAAAGTTCTCATTAAAGCTCATTCATTGTCACATGAGAAGAAACACTTGAGTCACAAATTCTTTCTAGTTTACAATGGACCCCACAGAATCCGACGTATACGATATGATAATTGCGTTGAAGTTGAAACTCTGCGTACTAGGAAGAGTAAAGGTTTACACCACATTTCACATGTAAAACCGTTTATTGAAATATAATCTGCTTTTTAACTTTGTCTTTGCCATAAAACTTTTCACTTCACATTTCTAGTATGCTTTGTCAGATTTAGAATCTGTTAACATGTAACAATGTTTGAAGTGAAATATCCAGTCAAGAACCAAGAGAACTTATTTAAACAGAAATTACGAATGCATTGTTATAATGAACAGACGACACAGAGTTGTTAGTTGTACATTCTTGCTTGTTAGTTGCACGATTACGTAACGACTATCAGGCTTACATACTTAGGACACATACTGGTACTGCTAATGAGATTTTAATGCAACATTTTGGTTTACTTGAAAATACATTCTGGGTTTAAAGTACTTTCTGTGAGATACCAGAGGACACAGTGGTTAGTTTATGTGACAGCTACACGATGTTATCACAAAGCTACTAATGAGTGACAATTTACAATGTTGCTTTTGCAGTGTATCTGTTTTATATCTGCACAGTTTTCTGAATTCTTCTAGGAAGAAAAACATGTTTTAGTAGTAACTTTTGTGGTATAGCAACAATGTGACAGCCTTTTTCGTGGCATAACAATACATTACTATACAGTACTTTCTTCATCACGCCAATAAGCATAATAACTACGATATCTATACGCAAAGCATTTCACTTTTGTTTATCATGTGGTAAGTACATTGACTTCTGCAGAACTTAGCTTTCGGAGGACGATAACTACGACACCTCCACAGAGATTATGTTGCGACAAGATGCACAGTTTAGCGCTACAGTACACGCATTTGAGTGATTAATCTTATACTTAAAACACTTATTTTTAAATATTTTTTTAATTACAAAGAAAGTTTTCCGTGATACATTTCATTCCATTGCTGTAATTTGTAACACCTGGGAGTATAATTACATTTATCCTCAGGGGGGTACATGCTTACTTTGTGTACCATGTGTGTGGCAACCACAAGGAACCCTAGCTAATATGGTATTTGCTTATACAACTTTACACATCGGTACCATATTTCTCTAACATGTAAATTACACAGCTATCTGATCATTTAACTGAGAGAGACAAACATTTATTTTACTATATCAGTGACAGATGTTTACGTAATTACACCGTTGGATAACTTCACACTTACGAAATTGTATTTTGTCTGTACTGTGTGAACTCTTCATATTTTTTCGGAACCATTGTGATACTATGAGAGCTTTGAATGATGTATTTGGTATGGATTCATGATACGTTTGAGGCAGATGACACTTTTGACATGAGCAGAGAATTTTTTTAATTGTTGGAGGAAGCTACGACGATTTTGAGATTTGACTGAGGTGTTATGATGTTATTTTTACAACAACGATGTGTATTATGCTGCTGAGGTATGTTTATGATTAATAGGCTGAGGCTATATGAGTTATTTGATTATGCTTCATATTTATAATGACGAAATATTGACGAGTGTCGATGGATACGTATATGTGTAATAAGGTAAGGAGTAATGAATAGTGGGTAGGGACTCTTGACTTGTGAAACAGGATGTTGGAAACCAAGAATCGTACTTTAAGAGTTATGAAATGTGTGTAAATGCTTGAATGTATCACAATGCCGGCGAAAATTTTTTTGGACACTTATATTTATAGGATTTTGTTTCTACAGATTTGCAACGCTAATTCTTGACCTGTGAAATATTTTTATGTGAGACTGTCACTGTAGCGGAAACTGCTGTCGTAAATATTTCCGTAAGAAAGTTAAGTGACCACCTGCACGTAATGCGTCGCGGGCACCCACCTGGGCGACAGCCGCCCGAAGAAAAAAAAAAAAAAGCCATTAGCTTTTCAGTGGCACAGGTAGAAAAAAAAAGGGGGAGGCCATTGTCCATGCTACTGACATTTCCTTGTTGAAAGCATACTGTGGAGCTCGTAATTTATGATATTTACTGAAATGCCTAATAAAATGACAAGAAATATTTTTACATCTGCACACCTGATTATGACAAGCGTCTTTCTATGAGAGTTGAGAGAATTTCTACTAACTTATGAAATGTCACATGACTACTGAATGATATTTTTATGCTTTGCTTTTCATAGTTGCTTATTTCATTTGATATCTGGTTTCCAGCTGTGTTGCAGCATTGCTTTTATAAAATGAAATGCATTTGCTAATGTGAACACTTTCTGTCAGCAGATCTATTAAATAATTATTTTATGATCCACATTCTTTAAAAAAGGAGCACTTGGAAAGGAAAGAACAATAAGAAGGAACTAGTAACAGTAACACGTAATTTTCTTTTCAAGTACACGGTAATATTTCTTTTTAATATCAGTTGTTGTGGTGCACCACTTTAATTACATAGATATTAAGATGTGAATATACATTTCCCTTATCTGCATTGTTGTTTTTACTGTAATATTTTTTCTGCTTGAGCTATGTCATGTTTAGGTATAAGTTACTGCTGTTTGCCAGGCATAGTGCTACTGAACTTTAATTTGTGTTACTCTGCTAAGCCAGATTTATTTTTTTGTTTGCTGTGCATTGCCTCATATTAGTTGTAATGTTGAATTGCTTGGTAATTTAGATTTACTGTAGCTTGCTTTGCGATTTTCCATTTTTTTGGTCATTGCTGTTTGTGTTACTTATTTTGTGCTGCTGCATTGCCTCGTCCCTTAGTTTAGCATCTGAGCTCAGTAGATTTAAGTTAGCTTAAGAGGGGGTAGCCTCTAAGAGAATGAGTTGCGATGAATTGGAAGAAATGCATTGAGAAGTTATACGAAAAAAAGTACAGAAAACAGGTTTAGGTAGGATTTTCTTGGAAATAAATGTTGAGGGAAGAAATGTGTGAACATATAAATACAGAAAGCATGCTTAGATAGAATTTTTTTGGTGGAAACAAAGGATGAAATAAGAGGAAAGATATATGAAGTTTTGGGTTGGACTGCAGTACCACATGTTACACTGAAAACGAACCCTGTCCTTTCCTATTGGTGTTATCCCACTATGTGTTTGTGTACCCTTGTGTATTTGCTTTTTTCCTGTCTCTGTGTAATTTCATAGAATTTTTTTCTTCTTTTAATATTAAGCTACATTCACTATGATGAGGAATACTGTTATCCTCGAATATAATTGGCATTAATAATACGTTATTTACTTTGTACAGATGTTAGATATTATTAATTCTGTTCTGTTTAATGCTCATGTGTGAAGTTGATGTTTCGAAAGTTACTCTGATCTTTTATGTATGTACTCATGTCATAATTCCTGTAACACTGATGTATATGTTATTTCGATTCTTTTGTAAAGCCCATATTACTATTATGTTCTTTAATGATGTTTTTGTACCTTTGTAATTGTATTCTTATGTTATTAAATTGTAATTGTCACCAGTTCATGATATTATTAACTTGTTAGTTACATTTCACTGCACACGTTTCTGTTGGTCATAGTATATGGACAATATGTGAGAAGTAGGGACTGTTAGTGTTTGCACGTGTGTTAATAATTCAGCAAGGGACTGGATAACAGCATTGCTGGTTCTAAGGACAATTTCAAAAACTTTGTGAGTGCACAAGTGGTGGTTTATGGACTTGCTATATTATCCGCAAGACTCTTCAATGGTGATTGTGCACCTGCACAGTCACAACAGATGGCTGCTGGCTATCTCAACAAGGACTACAGTGGGTCTGCATCTTTGATGACCCACCAGTACCATTATCTCTACAAGGACTACAGTGGGTCTGCATCTATGATGACCCACCAACGCCATTATTTCTACAAGGACTACAGTGGGTCTGCATCTTTGATGATCCACCAATACCATTATCTCTACAAGGACTACAGTGGGTATGCACCTCTGGTGGCCCACCAATACCACAATCTCTACCAGGACTCCAGTGGGTCTGCTCTGTGATGACCTACCTACCAATATTCTTCAAAACTTCGAATGACTCTGCTGTGGGTTTGCTCCATTGTGGCCCATTACCTGTCAGCATGTCAAGAGTCAGCACTGTCTTTCCATTGGAAGGACAACACTACTTCTTCAAGACTGCATGGAAATCCACTGTGTGCAATTTCTTTTACTAATGAGACTTTGTGAAAAAAAAACCTGTAATTACTATTATGATGAATGATCAGGACTATCTTTATGGACTGTGAGAAAATTTTAGCTTTTGACCAACATTGTATCAATAAGTGTGTGCATTTGATTTCTTTGTTATTGTAATTATGAAAAATTTTATCAAATCATTATTCGCCACTGCCCAAAAAAAAATTTGTAAAATTTTGTGTGGGGAGCATGGGGGCTATGTAAGTAGGCTGTTTAGGTTTTTTTATTGGTAACGCCACCTCTGTACGAAAATCACTGGCTGTGCTGTGTGCAGTCTGTGGCTGCTTTGCATTGTTGTAATACTCGCCATTGTAGTGTTAGGCAGCTGGCTGTGAACAGCGCGTAGCGTTGCGCAGTTGGAGGTGAGCCGCCAGCAGTGGTGGATGTGGGGAGAGAGATGGCGGAGTTTTGAAATTTGTCATGAACTGCTATATTTATATATGATGATATCAAGGTAAATACATTGTTTGTTCTCTATTAATATCTTTCATTTGCTAACTATCCCTATCAGTAGTTAGTGCCTTCCATAGTTTGAATCTTTTATTTAGCTGGCAGTAGTGGCGCTTGCTGTATTGCAGTAGCTTGAGCAGCGAAGATTTTTGTGAGGTAAGTGATTTGTGAAAGGTATAGTTTAATGTTAGTCAGGGCCATTCTTTTGTAGGGAATTTTGAAAGTCAGATTGCGTTGCGCTAACAAAATATTGTGTGTCAGTTTAAGCACAGTCATGTATAATTGTTCAAAGGGGACGTTTCAAGGTGACACGTACGTAAGCATCCTGTCTGATCACCTGCATCCATTCCTGTCCGTTGTGCATTCCGACGGACGTGAGCGACTCCAGCAGGACAATGCGACACGCCAGACGCCCAGAATTCCAACAGAGTGGCTCCAGGAAAACTCTTGTGAGTTTAAACACTTCCGCTGGCCACCAAACTCCCCAGGCACGAATATTGTTGAGCATATCTGGGATGCCTTGTAACGTGCTGTTCAGAACAGCTCTCCACCCCCTCATCCTACTACGGATTTATGGACAGCCCTTCAGATTTGATGGTGTCAGTTCCCTCCAGCACTACTTGAGTCCATGTCACATTGTGTTGCGGCACCTCTGCGCTGTCGCGGAGCCCTGCATGACATTAGACACGTGTGGTAGTTTATTTGGCTCCTACAGCAAGAAGGAATGCAGATGATAAACGGGTATTCAATGGACAAATATAGTATACTAGAACTGACATGTGATTACATTTTCACGCAATTTGGGTGCATAGATCCTGACAAATCAGTACCCAGAACAACCATCTCTGGCCGAAATAATGGCCTTGATAAGCCCGGGCATTGAGTCATACAGAGCTTGGATGGGGTGTACAGACAGGTGCAGCTGCCCATGCAGCTTCAACACGATACCACAGTTCATCAAGAGTAGTGACTGGCGTATTGTGATGAGCCACTTGCTTGGCCACCATTGACCAGACATTTTCAATTGGTGAGAGATCTGGAGAATGTGCTGGCCAGGGCAGCAGTCGAACATTTTCTGTATCGAGAAAGGCCCGCACAGCACCTGCAACATGCGGTCGTGCATTATCCTGCTGAAATGTACGGTTTCGCAGGGATCGAATGATGGGTATAGCCACGGGTCGTAACACATCTGAAATGTAACGTCCACTGTTCAAAGTGCCGTCAGTGCGAACAAGAGGTAACTTGTAACTAATGGCACCCCACACCATCACGCCGGGTGATACGACAGTATGGCCGTGACAAATACACGCTTCCAATGTGCGTTCACCGCGATGTCGCCAAACACGGATGCGAGCATCATTATGCTGTTAACAACACCTGGATTCATCGGAAAAAATGACGTTTTGCCATTCGTGTACCCACGTTCGTCGTTGAGTACTCCATCGCAGGTGCTCCTGTCTGTGATGCAGCGTCAAGGGTAACCACAGCCATGGTCTCCGAGCATCATTATGCTGTAAACAGCACCTGGATTCATCGGAAAAAATGACGTTTTGCCATTCGTGCACACAGGTTCGTCGTTAAGTACACCATCGCAGGCGCTCTGTCTGTGATGCAGCGTTAAGGATAACCGCAGCCATGGTCTCTGAGCTGATAGTCCATGCTGCTGCAAACGTCGTCGAACTGTTCGTGGAGATGGTTGTTGTCTTGCAAACGTCCCCATCTGTTGACTCAGGGATCGAGACGTGGCTGCACGATTCGTTACAGCCATGCGGATAAGATGCCTGTCATCTCGACTGCTAGTGATACGAGGCCTTTGGGATCCAGCACGGCGTTCCGTATTATCCTCCTGAACCTACCGATTCCATATTCTGCTAACACTCATTGGATCTCGACCAACGCGAGCAGCAATGTCGCGATACGATAAACTGCAATCGTGATAGGCTACAATCCGGCCTTTATCAACGTTGGAAACGTGATGGTACGCATTTCTCCTCCTTACACGAGGCACCACAACAACGTTTCACCAGGCAATGCCGGTCAACTGCTGTCTGTGTATGAGAAATCGGTTGGAAACTTTCCTCATGTCAGCACGTTGTAGGTGTCGCCACCGGCGCCAACCTTGTGTGAATGCTCTGAGAAGCTAATCATTTGCATATCATAGCATCTTCTTTGTGTCGGTTAAATTTCGCATCTGTAGCACGTCATCTTCGTGGTGTAGCAGTTTCAATGGCCATTAGTGTAGAACAGAAAATATTTCATGGAGGTGAAGAGGTCGGCACAGGAGAGGCAATCGCGTCAAGTCGTGATCATTCAGAAGACTGGATGAAATAATATCTTCAATGGAGGATGGTGTATATGTTGTTCGTGTAGTTGTTGTGGTTTTTAGTACGAAAACTGCTAGACGGCAGCTCTCTACGCTAATCGAACCCGTGAATTCTCTTAATCTTTACAAAACTACTGCAACCTGCGTCCACTTGTACGTGCTTACTATATTCAAACCTTCCTCTTCCTCATTTGTTCCTCTCCCCCCCGCTCCCTTCCCCCGTACCTCCCTCCATCACGATATCGACGATGCTTGATGCCTTAGCACGTGTCCTATCAAAAGATCCCCACGTTTAATCAAGTTGTGATACAAATTTCTTTTCTTCCCAAATCAATTCAGTACCTGCTCGTTAGCTGATCCACCCTCCTAACCTTGAGAAGTATTCTGAAGCACCATACTTCTAAATGTTCCATTGTCTTCTCGTCTTCTTGTCTGTTTGTAGTCCACTTTTAATTTCCTTTCACCTTTAGACTCCAGACAAATACCTTCCGAAAAGAGCTTATAAAACTTAAATTTATTTTGGATGTAAACTAGCTTCTCTTTTTCGGAAATTCTTTCCTTGCTATCCCACCCTTATTTTTCTGCCCTCTCTACTTCGCGCAATCTCACTTATTTTTTACCTAAATAACAAAGCCCATATACTACTGTACTGTCCAATTTCCTAATCCAGTGCCCTCAGCATCTCATTTAATTCCAATACATTTAGGTATCACTGAATTACTTTTATTGGTGATTATCTTATTACCTCTTTTCCTGTCCCTGTTCATTCCATTAACAGCTCTTCTTAGTCTTTTGCCATTACCAACAGTATTTCAATGTAACTGAAATACTTCAGTCGACTGTAGTCTCGGTTTACACAAGTTGTTAATAACTTTCGCTCCCTGCGTGTTACCCCTACCACCTTCAGCATTACAGTGTGCCTTGTAGTCAACGGTGTCAAATGTTTTCTCAAAATCGACAAATGCTAGAAATGTGTTTGATGTTCTTCAACCAATTTTCTACGATAGGATTAGTAATGCCTCACGTATTCCTTCATTTCTCCGGAATCCAAACTGAAATTCCTTGATCTCGGCTCCTATTATTCTTTTCATACATCTGTAAACAATTCATGTCATTAATTGGCAATCATGCCTTACTGAACGGATAATTCGGTAATATTCTCATTTGTTAGCAATTGTCGCCTTGGGAGTTAGAATTATTGCTTTTTTCTTGAAGTCTAAGGGTTTTTTGCCTATATGAAGTATTATCTTGCTTTCCAGATGGACTAGTTTAGTCATCGTATTTTCCCTCGTGGAACTCAATAATTCTGAGGGAATATCGCTATTCCAAAAGCCTTGGTTCAAATGGCTCTGAGCACTATGGGACTTAAGTTCTGAGGTCATCAGTTCCCTAGAACTTAGAACTACTTAAACCTAACTAACATAAGGACATCATACACATCCATGCCCGATGCAGGATTCGATGCTTCGACCGTAGTGGTCACGCGGTTCCAGACTGTAGCGCCTAGAACCGCTTTGCCTTATAGCATTCAACATTCTGGCGGTTACACCACTTTTTCATGTTCTAGCATTTCACATTTGCAAAGGCTTATCTCGCTCTTAGTTTAACCTCTGATTTTACTGCGAGGTTAAAAAGTTAAATATATCACCTACTGAATTTTATATCCGAAATTTCTTTACTCTACATTACTTATTTTTTGATGTTGCAGTTTTTTTCCACCAGTGAATGAAATACAAATATCGCAATAGATACATAAGCTTAACCTGTTCATGAATACTTACAAGGCAAAAACAGATCAGATGAATGCATAAGTCATATTCTTTTCTGAATTATAGAAAATCCAGAGTCATAACAGATATAAAAAAAGAACACAACATGCCCCAGTAAAGTGTAACAGATATGTGCTCATTGCGCACTGTTAACATAATAATGTACAAAAAGACAAGAAACCAAAGAAGTAATACAGTGCAGTGTAATCTCCGTAATGTAAGCCAAAGACCATACCAGAACACATTCTACTGGCATATATCAAAGCTCATTTCCAAAACGAGTTGACAGTTAGTGGGAGCTAGACAGAATGTATTTGGAAGGTATCTTATTCGACATAAAATGGAAACAAAGGTGAAAGTGAGGCACTAGTTTAGAGCGTGTTTAGAGTAGTGTGCCTAGTCCATTACAGGTCAAGTTCAAAAATGGTTCAAATGGCTCTGAGCACTATGGGACTTAACATCTGTGGTCATCAGTCCCCTAGACTTAGAACTACTTAAACCTAACTAACCTAAGGACATCACACACATCCATGCCCGAGGCAGGATTCGAACCTGCGACCGTAGCGGTCGCGCGGTTCCAGACTAAAGCGCCTAGAACCACTCGGCCACTCCGGCTGGCACAGGTCAAGTAAAAATAGTTAATGATCGTGTTGCGTTTTTCCAATAAATATTTGTCCTAGTACTTATAATGGCCCAACAGCCGAAAACCAGTTACTTGGATAATAGTTATTGTAGAATATTACATAACTGGTGTGCGTCTTTTATTCATAATTAGCTGGTTCACAAAAAGCACTATAAATTGCCGCCTTATTATTACTTACTAAACTTTTAATAAATGTGTATATCGAAGAACCTTGGTCCGTTTGTGGCACTCGTAAGAACTCCTCTTCCTGTCCATCTTCCCTGCCTCAATGAGCCGCGCTGCTTGCGCTACAGGCACCAAGACGGGGACCTACTGGTGAGAGGTGGATCGTGCTTGAGACAGTTTCTGTTCTTTGTTCCAGGCCTCAAATGTCCGGCAGGCGACTTGTGCCCTGCCCACTACGTATGCTGCTACGATCAACTCTGCTGTCCACTGTCAGAGAGGTTTGTACCGCAACCAGCTGACTCAGCCACGCTGAAAAATTATCTTTGTTAAACACTGGCCTACAGAATTTTCCCTGACACAGGCAACTCAAACTTAACCTCTTCATTTATTACCCACAATATACAAGCCCAACCCAATCTGACTGCTGTACATTAACAACATGACTTCCAATAATTAACACAAAAGAATGGCCCTTAATTGCAAGAAATCCTAACAATACTACAAATCCAAAAAATATAAAATTAAAGAAATATGAAACTACATCCAACTCTCTTAATTCCCTAAGCTTATTTCAATCACGAATCCCAACAATGCAAATCCCTTTCTTTTTCATAAATCACTTACCTCACAGAAAATCTTTGTAACACGAACTACAGAAATTACAGCAAGTAGCAACTACAGCCAGTTAAATTAAAAGATTCTAACTATTATAGACTCTGAATACTTGGAGGCATATAATTACCGAAAGGAACATTTTGTTGAAGAGCAAACAATGTATTTAGAAAATTTTACCTTATTCATGTGACATCCAGTTCCAAAAATTATATAACTGTCAATAATTCCACTGGCCAAACATTATCAACCAAACATCTATCATCATACATTTCCTTCCTTATCTTCTTATAAACACATCATTTCACCTCACTTTACAATGCTTTTTCTACCAACACAGAGTCTAATGTCCATACACTTCCCTATCAACTCGCTAAACTGCTAGTCCGTCCGACCACAGAATCTCTTGCCGAGGGCGCAGACCGCTGTCAGCAATATTAACACATCCTTCGGCACTGCCAACATACAAACTGGCTACTTACGTCTTCACGCGCGCCTAAGCATTCGGTCATCATTCATACACACGATAGCAGATACGTAAACATAGTACACATACTTTGGTATACGAGGTTTGTTTTTTAAGTCAGTATTGTTTCCATATTTAAAATAACGCAGATGTGTCTCCTTGAAGCAAGTATGGTTATTACATGAGAACACAACTTTCTATAGTTTAAGCATTCTGTAAGATTACGATAAAGAAACATAGGAAAACTTGTTAGATGAGAATAAAATTATAAAACGTCAGTTTCTGTTATAGCCTCTGGGACCAGACATAGACCACTTAAACTATTGTAGATTGATTTAACTGCTAAAGAACCAATATTTTGCGATGGATATCATTCATTTTTACTTTATTTTATTTATATGTGAAACTCGCCACTACCTAGTATTTGTGTTGCTTAGAAACTGACATATCTTACAGACAGCAACAGTTCGGTCAGTGTGCGAACCGATGTGTATTAGCAGTTGAGAGTGATGTGCAAATACTTTACGCATGTTTATGTTCTTGCGCTGCTACAGATAGTTTGGCAATACGTCATTCCTGGCCTCCATATTGAATGACGTATTGTACTGACAGTTGCAGTGTGTGTTTGCATGACGTAATAAACAACACAGAAATGACATGGTCAAATTTTATATCTGCTACTTTTGCTGGGGAGTCACATTAAGTCCTCCACAAAAAAATAAAATAAAAATAATAATCGCCGAATTAATTAATGCAATACGTGAACAGAAACTGCAAATTTTTGGATTTCATTATGACGAAAACTTGAAGTGGAAGAAACGTGTTAATGAGCTGCTCTAACTACTAAGTTCAGAAACTTTTGTTCTTCGCATGCTATTCTTGGAAACGAACAGTTCAACACCTTAGTTTTCTCCCCACTTGTGTGATTGTGTAAAGCGGGAGACACTGCCGCCTTCTTGGTCCATCACTTTTTTTTGTCACGTTATTTATAAACCACTATACATGGCAACTGATTAAAACGTCATATTCGCAGTGCTTCAATTCCATAAAATATAAATGTCTTATTTCACTAACCAGCCAGGTAAAAGGTACAATCAAAACATACAGAAAATGGCAACTCAAGTTAATGTGCATCACAGTCCCAATGTTCCATATCCTAAATGAATAAAAGTTTTGTTGGAGTATTTATTTATATGTAGAAGACACAAAAGTCATTATGAGAGACATACATTGAAGTGCCAAAGAAACTGGTACAAGCATGCGTATTCAAATACAAAGATATGCAACCACGCAGAATACGACGCTGCGGTCGGCAACGACTATATAAGACAAGTGTCTCGTGCAGTTGTTAGATCGGCTACTACTGCTACAATGGCAGGTTATCAAGATTTAAGTGAGTTTGAACGTGGTGATATAGTCGGCACACGAGGGATGAGACACGGTATCTCCGAGTACCGATGAAGTGGAGATTTCCCAGTACGACCATTCCATGAGTGTACTGTGAATATCAGGAATCCGGTAAAACATCAGATCTCCGACATCACTGCGGCCGGAAAAAGATCCTTCAAGAACGGGACCAACGACGACTGAAAAGAATCGTTCAATGTGACAGACGTGCAACCCTTCCTCAAATTGCTGCAGATTTCAATGCTGGGCCATAAACAAGTGTTAGCGTGCGAACCATCCAACGACCCAACATCGATACGGGCTTTCGGAGCCAAAGACCCACTCGTGTACCCTTGATGACTGAACGACACAAAGCTTTACGCCTCGCATCGGCATGTCAACACTGACGCTGGATAGTTGATGATAGAAAACATGTTGCCTGGGCGGACGAGTCTCGTTTCAAATTGTATCGAGCGGATGAACCTGTACGGGTATGCAGACAGCCTCATGAATCCATGGACCCTGCATGTCAGCAGGGGACTGTTCAAGCTGGTGGAGTCTCTGTAATAGTTGGTGCGTGTGCAGCCGGAGTGATATGGGACACCTGATACGTCTAGATAACATTCTGTGAGGCGACATGTACGTAAGCATTCTGTCTGATCACCTATATCCATTCATGTCAGTTGCGCATTTCGACGGACTTGGACAATTCCAGCAGGTCAATTCTGCAAAACTAGGATCTTACAATTCTAGCAGAAACCTTCCTGATAGACAACGGGCAACATAAAGATTTCTACAGCTTTCACCTAATGGCAAAGAAGGGAGAAAGAGGACGATCCATGGGAGGCATATCTATCCTACTGAAACCCTAGATGACCCCCACCAAAAAAATCATAAAACAAGAAAATATTATGGTAGTAGAAGCAGCAAACATAAATATAATTGCAGCCTGTTTTAAACCGCACACAAATGCTGTAGAAATAATTGACGAAATTGTCACACTCTTCAAACAATGCGACAGCAAACAGACCATTATTGCAGGCGATCTCAACTGCGAATAGACACGGAGAACTATAAAGCAAGACTAGTCATTGAAACCCTAGAAGTAGATGGTTTCATTTATATGCCACAATGGGAAAAGCACCATTGATATCACATTAACAGGAGGAGAAATAAAAGGAAGTATTCAACCAATATGACATGACTCCATCACTCCTATACAAGCACATTCCAATAAAGATAAAAATAAATAACGTCACGTTGCCACCAGCAAGAAAGACCCACCAAATCACACAAAGAAAAATAGATAAAGAAAAATTAACAAACCAGCAAGAACAAATAACACAAATAGAAACTTTAATAGAGGAAGGAGACCTTGAAAAAGCAACAGACCAAATAGAAGACCTCCTAAAACATTCAGTGATGCAAACAAATCCAAAAACAAGGACGGTAAAAAGATGGTTCGATGCTGAATGCGACAGCAAAAGGAACGCTGTTCTAAGAATCCTCCACAGATTAAGAAACCAGCACTATGAGGAAACATGCAAACTATATGCAGAAGAGAGGAGAATCTACAAAAAACTAATAAAAGAGAATAAAAGAGAATACATAGAAAGAGAAGCAAAAAGAGAAGCGTATGAAGCAGAGAAAGACCCATACATAGCAGGAAGACCAGCAAGATTGGCTCATACAACAAATATAGACATGAAGGAATGGGAAGACCACCTCTGTAAGATACTTAACAAACGAGGAATCAAAACACTCCCGAAGAAAAAGAAACAACATCAAACAAAGGAAAAAGACAATGTATGGGAACCTCTAAATGAAGAAGTTGTAAAAGAAGTAATAAAAACACCGAAGAACAAGAAAGCAGCAGGACCCGATAATATATATAATGAACATGTAAAAGACGCAAAAGAGGCTCTCCAACACGTATGGATCAAACTATTCAACATTTGCCTGGAACTTGGAAGAATTCCGACCCAATGGAGGCACTCGATAATAAAAGTTCTCTGCAAAGATAGAGGAGACCCAACGGGCAGAAACAAGTACAGAGGCATAGTCCTGGAAAATTCTCAGTTCAAGATGTTTTCAAAGATAACTACACAAAAAATCAAAGCCTGTGTGGAGAGTCACCTCTAAGAACGACAAATGGGCTTCAGATCTGGAAGATCAACACCAACGGCAGTCATGCATCTTCTAAACAACATCGACAAAGCGCTACAAAAGAAACAAATGTTCTACACAGTGTTCATAGACTTTACCAAAACCTTTGATCTACTGGAAAGAGATCTCATATTCAGGAAACTGGAAAACACAATGGGAGAAGATAGTGTATGGGCAAGAATAATCAAGTCAGTCCTCGAATACAACTTAGTCACAATATCAGACAACCTCTCTTTTTCGAACCTCATTCTGCAACCGAACGGAGTCTTACAGGGTGACCCAATGAGCCCTTTGCTGTACATTCCTGCCACTGAAGAAGTACTCCGAATTGGAGAAAATGAAGAAGATTTATACATATATTCATACGCTGACAACATAGCCGTAGGATCTACAGATATACAGAAGCTGCAGAAGATCATTAAGAAAGTAGATAAATGGTGCAGTGAACACAAACTACACATAAACATAACAACGACAGAAATGGTGACTGTCAGAAAAGGAGGCAAAACACCCATGAATGCGGAAATCAACATCAGAGGACGAAAAATAAAAATCTCACCAGACTTTAAATATCTAGGGGTGACATTGCAACCAACAGCCAACTGCTTCACAAAACATACAACAGAACGTGCAGCCCAAGCAATAATATCAATACAGGACATCAAAAACATCCAGCCTACTCAATCTAAAAACGGCCACGAAATAATTCAACGCAAAAATCTTTCCAATCCTGGCCTATGGGATGGATGTTATATGCGACCACCTGACGGAAAAATTCTAGAAACACTAGAAAAGATAAAATCTACTTATCTAAAAAGTACACTAGGTCTCTCAAAGACAACAAGATCTAAACTACTGTACCTGCTAGCGAGAGAGACATTCCTAATTGAAGACATCAAACTTCGATATATGATGCCACACACCAGGGCTTCCAGAAATCAACTGAAGATCATGGAGGATAAACGAGAAAAAGTATGGCCGGAGTTCTATGGCACTGAAGCAATGACGAACCGTTCATGGACAGCACCAAACTTCGAACAGCGGCATTTCGTAACTAGATTATATATTCACGGCTTTCACCATCTAATTTGCAAAAACATAACTTATCACGACCCAACCACAATATGTGTGTGTGAACCACAATGGAGCCTGTGAACGATATCACATACAACTGTGAAGTAAAAGAGTGAAATCTATAAATGAATAAGCAAAAATGTAAAATGTAAATGTGAACGTAAAGTGTTTAGCAAAGTAACTGTATATCGCCATTTGGCTGCAATTTTATTAAATACATAAAAGCAGGTCAACGCAACACCGCTCACGTCCAAAACTGCTACAGAGTGGCTCCAGCAACACTCTTCTGAGTTTAAACACTTGCCAGACATGGGCATTATTGAGCATATCTGGGATGCCTTGCTATATGCTGTTCAGAAGAAATCTCCACCCCCTCGTACTCTTACGGATTTATGGGCACCCCTACAGGTTTCATGGTGTCAGTTCCCCCAAGCACTACTTCAGACATTAGTCGAGTCCATGTCACGCCGTGTTGTGGCACTTCAGCGTGCTCTCGGCGCCCTACGCGGTATTTGGTATTAGGCACTTGTACCAGTTTCTTTGGCTCTTCAGTGTATAATGTAGTGTAAGTGGTTTAGAAAATATGAGGATTAGGGAAAACAAATTGAAAAGTAACCGCAAAAAAATACAATGTACACCGTTTTTCGCGCAATAAGTTCTTAATCCGCCTTTGCTAATGCCTAAATGTTTCAGGAAGAAAAGTATTTTCGTGATTTTCTGAAGAAATGGCATTGTTGGGGGCAGCCTACCTGAATGTCACTAAATATTTACGAAATTTTATTTTCACTCATTGAAAAAAATTTAGGATGTTGGTTGTAAGCAGTAAAGCCCTTCCAGTGTGTAAAATATTACTTAATCGATGTGCCTACTTGTAGATGCTTTCTAAATAGTGCCCTGGCAAGGCCTTTCTGACAGTCTTCCCTCATTTACTTCAAATTAAAAAAGAAGAGCAAATGCACCTTATCTCCACCCGAAAGCTCACAGATCGTTCACTGCCTGCTACATCTGCCTAAATTGCGAAATATCCCGTTGCAAAGATGGGCGTTGCTAACTGCATGTAGTCAATGGAGGGGCACTGACAGATAAACTTCATCAAATACTTACTGAATGCAAATATTTTAAAAATTTTGCGACTGAAGTTGGATGAGAAACTTTCTAGGAAATCTTTCATTTATGACCAAAGCAGGAACTTATTATTGCTGATTTCACACACGGAATAATCTACACCGTCACTGACATCGACGGCGAAAGCTTTATAAGGTTGTTACTTTCAACTTAATATGTGCTACGTAATTACATTCTGGCAAAGGCTGTCCTTTACCAAGAAAAAAAATAGTGTCAAAACGATATGAAGTGTTAGTTTGCGAACTTTGGTAGCCATACTGTTCAGTACATGTATTCCAATATAAATTCTTATCTAAGAAGACCTGTAAATTCATAAGAACCGGCAACATTCAATACGTGAATGCTAGCAGGGGGAACAGTCTACACTTGATAATACTCCATTAAATTTAGCGTAGAAACGTTCCATTTTCTGTATGTCGGTCTTCAATAGAAATGAAACATATAAGCAAAAAAGTTAAACTATTATGAATAATACCCAGCTGCACTGCTCTGTAAATTGTTTATAGCTTATATCATTCACGATGAGCCCATTGCGGCATATTGCCATCACCAGATGCTCTGTAAATACATAAGTAAGAGATGATCTTTGTATAATGGTCTGTAATTATGATCTGAAAAGCTGTAATACATCATTAGGTGTTTTTACCTTATATGTAACATCGTTGCTCTCATGTCCTGTTCTTTTTAGAACCATTATTTTGTCCTAGCGTACACTGAGATGTATATCGGGTTTTAATTGGTTTCTATGTATGCTACTTTTCTGACAGCTTGGATGACAGAGGATCAGCGATATTACATGTTTACACAGTTACCATTATAAACAAGTGATGAGTGAACTTCAGTTATTTTTATCATTTTTATAGGTTAGGTTTCAATTATGTTTTTTCCTGGAGTTTGTTTTAGTTTTATTTGTGATTTTTGTTTCACATTTTTAATTTTTTCGTAATAATTTTGTTATCGTCTATAATTTTCGTTGGTGTTATGTCTTTGTTTTATTCTCTTCATGCTGTTATCGCTGTTACTATGGACATGTGTCATTTATCGCCTCTGATTTATTACTTTACCCGTTTTCCTAATTTATAACGTGAATAAAGTTTTCTATGTATTTTTTGTGCTTTCGGTGGGTTTGTTCATTTAGTAAAATTGTAGAGTTGGTATATGCATATGAATATATCTTTATTTCCTCAAGAATGTTCATGAATAGTCCCTTCTGCATAATGTGGAGGATTTATCGTGCTTCGTACAGTGTATACCAAGAATAAAGGAATAATTCCAAAAAGGACAGGACATGACAGCAATGATGTTACATGTAAGGCAAAAACACCTAACGATTTATTATAGCTCTTCCTGCTCGTAATTACATACTATTATTGAAACGTGGTACTTACGGAAAGGCAGGATTCGGTGTGGATGGGGCCTTACTCAGTTAACGTTGGTTGCTCAGTTTTTGTTCTTCTTTTTATTTTAAATCACGTACACTTTATTTGGAACCAATTGCAAATGAGGTTGTTAATAAGGAACAATTATCAAGTCTGACTGTTAAGACACAACGTCTAATAAAAAATTCTTAAGCAAGTTTCACTCACAGCTGAAGGCCTTATTGACCAGAAATTCAAATTATTTGTCAGCTGAAAGCCCCAATAACAATAACTCAAAAATACAATTTAACGGCTGAAGGCCTGGATATCAAATTCTTAAAAACAGTTAAACTTCTCCAAGAGATACTAAAATATTTTTTTAAAGAAAACAATCATCACAATCTGATCAAACCAAGAGAGAAGTGGGCCTCAGACAGTGCTCCAAGGATCGGCCTGGGAAAGTCCCTCAACGTCGTAACTGATAAGACAGGCAACCAAGAGTTGTATTCACTTAACTGGATGGCAACTCAAACTAGTGACAGTTTAAACGCAGACCAACACTCTCGCAAAATCTGCCTAACGCCTGATAACCAATAGATCGATGGAATAACCCAGTCAAGGAGGAACCGGCGGACAGCACTGCGTCTTTAGAATCCGGTGTTTAGAAAGTCCAGAAGCAGAAGGAAGCACTACGACCAAAGCAGTCCAAAAGAAACATAATATCCGAACCACAATCAAGGAGGCTGTGGAACTACACGCCTTACCGGACAGCAGTGGCAAAGAGAGGAAAGGTACACTGTCGCGAAAATTCGCTAACCTCCAGGGTAGGTAACTGGGGCGTTAGCAGCCACTATGCAGAAAAATACCGCTGGTTGAACTTCACCAATAATAACACAAGGAATTCAAATGATTAATAATAAGAAGTGTAGGACGGCTAGCTAATTTCGCCGACTCCAAACACTCCACTCGTTGCTCTTCGTCTCAGCGACCCTGCGAGCAGCAACGTTCGAACAAATGGCGTGATCTCAAAGCAGTGGAGGCTTCACTACTGGGTTAATAGGGTCATAGGGTCAGGTAACCCAGTTACCGTTATGATGTAAATCATAATTAACATTATCCATTCTTCACGACCAAATTTTTATTCACATACGGGTTTTCACTGCCGGTACTTGCCATATTGCTGATATTGCCGTGGTCAAATACAGAGAATTATAACTATGACACCGCCTTATGCGCATAAAATCAAATATCAGCAATACTGCAATTTTTTATTACTGTTTCGAAAGACATACACTGTTTTTTTCTCATATAAATGGTAATCATCGTTGAAGAAGCAACTGGGGGGAGAATACCTTAAAATGTTACAAATACAACACAATCCATTTTGCGCAATTTAGAAACTCTGCAGCAAAATTTGTGAAATTTTAAGTCTGAAGAACTTTTCATTGCTCTAGTACTTGAGAGAAGGTGTCTAATATGATATTTGTTAGTAATCATTATTAGACCAGATGTGGCTTGAATTCAAAGATATACAGTAGTATCAGCAACAACTGAGAGATTTATACCAAGTAAATTAACAAACGACGCAGCTGATCCTCCTTGGTACACAAAACGGGTCAGAACATTGTTGCAGAAACAAAGAGAAAAACGTTCCAAATTTATACGGACGCAAAACCTCCAATATTGGTGATCTTTTACAAAAACTCGAAATTTAGCGCCTACTTCGATGAGAGATGCTTGTAATAGTTTTCACATCCTAACTTTGTCTCGAAAGCTGACAGAAAATCCAAAGATTTTCTGGTTGTATGTAAAGTATGCTAGAGGCAAGACACAATCAATGCCTTCTCTGCGCGTTAGGAATGGAAATACTATCGAAGACAGTGCTGCCAAAGCAGAGTTACTAAACACAGCCTTCCGAAATACCTTCATCAAAGAAGACAAAGTAAATGTTCCAGAATTCGAAACAAGAACAGCTGCCAACGCGAGTTACGTAGAAGTAGATACCCTTGGAGCAGTGAAGCAACTTAAATCACTTAACAAAAGCAAGTCTTCTGGTCCAGGCTGTATACCAGTCAGGTTCCTTTCAGAGTATGCTGATGCATTAGCTCCATACTTAAGTCGTATACGTTCGTTCGCTCGACGAAGGATCTGTACACAAAGACTGGAAAGTTGCACAGGCCACACCAATATTCAAGAAATGTAGTAGGAGTAGTCCACAATATTACAGGTCCATATCATTAATGTCGATATGCGTTAGGATTTTAGAACATATATTGTGTTCAAACATTGTGAATTACCTCGAAGAAAACGGTCTATTGACACATGGTCAATACGGATTTAGAAGACATCGTTCTTGTGAAACACAACTAGCTCTTTATTCAAACGAGGTGTTGAGTGCTATTGATAAGGGATTTCAAATTGATTCTGTGTTTCTAGATTTCCAGAAGGCTTTTAACACTGTACGACACAAGCGCCTTGTAGTGAAATTGCGTGCTTATGGAATATCGTCTCAGTTATGTGACTGGATTCATGGTTTCATGGCAGAGAGGTCACACTTCGTAGTAATTGACGGAAAGTCCTTGAGTAAAACAGAAGTGATTTCTGATAGTGTTTTAGGTGCTTTGCTGCTCCTTGCCTACATAAAGGCGATTTAGGAGGCAACCTGAGCAGCCATCTTAGGTTGTTAGCAGATGACGCTGTCATTTATCGACTAGTAAAGTTATCAGAAGATCAAAACGAATTCCAAAACTATTTAGAAAAGATATCTATATGGTGCAAAAATTGTCAGTTGACTCTAAATAACGAAAAGTGTGAGGCTATACTCATGAGTCCTAAAAGGAATCCGTTGAACTTACAGTATGTAACAGATCTACTAAAGAGACTGCCTACATTATGCTTATCCATCCTCTTTTAAAATACTCCTGCGCGGTGTGGGATCCTTACCAGATAGGATTGACGGTGTACAACGACAATGTTCAAAGAAGGGCAGCATGTTTTGTATTATCGCGAATTGGGGAAGAGAGTGTCACTGAAATGATACAGGATTTGAGGTGGACATCATTAAAACAAAGGCGTTCTTCGTTGCGGCGGGATCTTCTCACGAAATTTCAATCACCAACTTTCTCCTCAGAATATGAAAAAATCTGGTTGACGCCGACCTACATAGGGAGAAACGATCACTACAATAAAGTAAGGGAAATGAGAGCTCGCACGAAAAGATATAGGTGTTCGTTTGTTCCGCGTGCTGTACAATATTGGAATGATAGAGAATTGTTGTGAAGGGGTTCGATAAACCCTCTGCCAGGCACTTAAATGTGATTTGCAGAGTATCCATATAGATGCAGATGTAATGATGACTTGAAATATCACACTAAAACGAAATGTAGTATCGATAGTTTCCTTCTCCAACTAAAGACCAAATTATTTGTGTGGCAACAAAATAATGGGACTATTACTGTAAAACATTTTATTTCAAAAACATAGATGTTTGGTTACTGTAACCTTTATCATATTCCCCTCCTCTATCCCTACAACGCTCCATGCGAATTTTCCATTGATGGATACAGTGACAGTAGTATTCCTCTGTGAATTCCTTGATTTCGTGTGTCGTTTTCCTTTTACTGCTTTAACGGACTGAAATCTTGTTCCTTTTAATGCAGATTAGACCTCGGGGAATAGATAAAAGTCACATGGTACTAGGTCAGGTGAATAAGGGGCGCGGTCTAACACAGGAATGCTGTATTTCGCTAGAAACCTCTTAACAGACATTGTGGTATGAGACGATGTGTTCTCCTGATGCAGAACCCATGATCCCTTCTTTCTCAGTTCGGATCTTTCTTTTTTTTTCACGGAGTCGAGCAAAAAAATCCCTGTAGTAACGCTGATTAATAGTTTAACCTTCAGGAATCCAGTGAAGATACACATTCTATGAATATCGAAAAAAAACACCATCGCTATAATCTTTATTTGCTCATTCGAGTTTTTCTTGCTGTCGGCGAAGTTAGTCCCTTCCAAAGCATGGACTGGCGTTTAGTTTCTGGATCATAAGTGAAAAATCAAGATTCGTCACATGTTATCAATCATTCCAAGAAATTGTGATCATTTTTGGTGGTATTCGAAGTGTCGGTACGAACATTTTCACGAGCTTCTTTTCGCTCGATCGTGAGAATTTTCAGCACTTGCTTTCCATACACTTTTCTCATGTTAAATTGGTTGTATAAAATTTGTCTTACGGATTCTTTGTCAATCCCTACGGTATCAGTAATCGATCTATTACTCAAGCGACGGTCAGATCGAATCAGATGACCTAATTTTTCAGTATTGTCATCCGTTTTCTATGCTGAAGGGCATCCCGGGACAGAATCATCTTCAGCGTCTTCTGAGCCATCTCGGAAACGCTTCAATCACTCAAGAACTCCCGTACGTGATAAACAGTCTTCGCTATACAATTCTTTTAGCAACACACAGTTTTCAGTAGCTTTCCAAGTATCATGTGGAATTTCACCACAGTTCTTTGGTCAGTTATTCACTTATCATTTTTCCTGTCACAGTGATTTGTCTACAGACACCAGACATGCCGCATTCGACTGGGAAGACTTCACGCTTCGCAGCTATTGGTAGTCCTCTTTCTCGCTTCGTTACTTTCTCTGTGACAGCATCAGCCCCATTATTTTCTAGCCACACCTAGCACGAAAATTTCGGTGTTCTTCACATTAAGGAGTTTTTGAATTCTATGGGTTGAAATTAAATGTAGCTCACACAATCGTAGAATATTTTCTCGTGGTATTCAAAAGCGGCAATGTATTTTTTGTTTTAGGGTGGCAGAGATAGCCGGTGCGGTGAGTGGAGTCATCCTTATGTTCGGAGGCGTTACTTTCTGCTGTATCAAGTGTTGCAGGACCAGAAGACGAGGCAAGTACTTATTCTGCCAGTCATGTGCAAAACTACAGCACTTTCCAGAGTCCCATCTCTGCGCTTGGCAGGTACGGTACCAGTGGGTAGTGAGTTTCCTACGGTCTTTTCTGTGCGTTAGAATCCCCCTGTAACCTGGTTGTCGCTGCGGCTTCCATTACGCGACTTCTGATCGGAGCGTCTGTACTCGAGTGTGATTGGCGGACAGAGGTTGGCTGGCGTATCACGGGACGGAAGGCAAGAGAGGGATCCACAGCACGCTTGGCTCCTTATGCCTTAGCAACAAGTACGAGGTGCTACCCAGTGTCGATAATACTTCTAAGTCCCTCCTGTTGGACCAGAAGACAACCCAGTCCACACAAGTGCAGCTGTTGGGTATGTTAGGTACTCACTGGATGCTCCAACGTTAGATGGTTATTGAAGTCCCTCAGGGAAATAGCAGACAGGGCGGGAAAGAATACCAGTGTGCATACGGTATAGCCCATTAAATTTCGGGCATGCAGCCGCGCAAATAAAATTTCCTCTGCTGATATTTCGGTCGCGTATCGTCCGGCCATCCTAAGCGTGAGTGACAAGACTTGTAACGTCCCCGTAGAACATTTTCAGAATTACTGTGCTGATAAACCTCTTACATTATTTGCTTTTCAAACAGCTGAGCAAAACTGAACGTACTCAAACATTCACTAAAGTGACACACAATATTTTTTTAGCGCAACGCAATCTGACTTTCAAAAATCCCTACAAAAGAATGGCCCTGACTAACAATAACCTATACCTTTCACAAATCACTTACCTCACAAAAATCTTCGTTACTCAAGCTACAGCAATACAGCGAGCGCCACTACTGCCAGCTAAATAACAGATTCAAACTACGGAAGGCACTAATTACTGATAGGAATAGTTAGCAAATGAAAGATTTTATCAGAGAACAAACAATGTATTTACCTTAATAGTCATCAAAAGTCATAATATATACAGCAGTTCATGATATCCAGTATTACAAATTTCAAAACTCCGCCATCTCTCTCCTCACATCCACCACTGCTGGCGGCTCACCTCCAATTGCGCAACGCCACGCGCTGTTCACATCCAGCTGCCCAACACTACAATGGCAGACAACAATGCAAACTAGCCACAGACTGCACACAGCACAGCCAGTGATTTTCATACAGAGCGCTACGTAACGTTGCCAATAAGAAAACATAAACAGCCTACTTACAGACTGAAGGACAATATGCCAAGTGCGGCCTTACATGCTCCACCACGGCGGTACTGCGCATGCGGGTCACAGATGCTGGTCGGCGGCAAAGAAAAACGCTTACACATGCGCCGCCTGTGGCGAAGGCGTGCTGACAATCGATTCGTTTATCGATGTATGATCGGTGGCGGGCACACCATGACGACTTCTCTCTAGTGTAATTACCCCATGAGCCGGATTCCATGCTTTGTCCAAATTAAAACCATTATCTCTATTTATTAAATTATTAGCTAATCTAATCTCTACAGCTTCCTTGAAGACAGATTCCCAAAAGGAGGAGGTGGATGTTAAAATCTTCACATCATGGTAATTCATGGAATACACTGTATCAATACAATGTTCGGCCACAGCTGACTTGTCTGGCTGTAATAAGCGTGTGTATCTTCGATGCTCCACACATCTCTCATGAACGGTGCGTGTTGTTTGACCTATGCACGACTTTTCACAATTTCCGAAAGGAAGCTGATACACACCCGCTTTACGAAGCTGTAAATCGACCTTCACAGAGCCGAGTAAAGCTACAACCTTCTTGGGGGGCCGGAAGATCACCTTAACACAGTGTTTCTCAAGAATACTGCCTATCTTCGAGGAAGGAGCACCCACATAGGGCAAAAATCCACTAGATCTGAAGGAATTTCTATCTTCTTCCCCATTACATGCGTGCAGTCTAGGTTTTGCATTGGATGCTCTACGAATTTGTTACAGAGAAAATCCATTCGATTTAAAAACGCTCTTGACGTATGTGAGCTCATCTTGCAAATTATCTTTATCGAATAAACAGCGCTCCCTATGAACTAAGGTCTTAAGGACGCCTATCGTCTGTGAAGGGATATGGCAGCAACTGGCATGAAGATATAGATTTGTGTGTGTTGTTTCCGATATACGGCATCTCCTAATGGGCCATCAACTTCACGGCGAACGACAACATCCAGAAAGGGGAGGCAGCCGTCTTTTTCTATTTCCATAGTGAATGGGGTGGAGCATCGAAGACACACACCCTTATTACAGCCAGACAAGTCAGCTGTGGCCGAACATTGTATTGATACAGGGCATTCCATGAATAACAGTGATATGAAGATTTCAACATCCACCTCTTCATTTTGGGAATCCGTCTTCAAGAAAGCTGTAGAGATTAGATTAGCTAATAATTTAATAAATAGAGGTAATGGTTTTAATTTGGACAAAGTATGGAATCCGGCTCGTGGGGTAATTAAACTACAGAGAAGTCGTCATAGTGTCACCGCTGCCGATCATACATCGATAAGCGAATCGAATGTCTGTACGCCTTCGCCGGTCGGTGTGGCCGTGCGGCTCTAGGCGCTACAGTCTGGAACCGAGCGACCGCTACCGCCGCAGGTTCGAATCCTGCCTCGGGCATGGATGCGTGTGATGTTCTTAGGTTAGTTAGGTTTAATTAGTTCTAAGTTCTAGGCGACTGATGACCTCAGAAGTTAAGTCGCATAGTCCTCAGAGCCATTTGAACCATTTTGTACGCCTTCGCCACAGACGGCGCATGTGTAAGCGTATTTCTTTGCCGCCGACCAGCATCTGTGACCCGCATACGCAGTACCGCCGTGGTGGAGTATATAAGGCCGCGCTTGGCATTTTGTCGTCAGTCTTGTGACTCACTCTGAGGATGGCCGGACGATATGGGGCCGAAATACCAGTAGAGGAAATCTTATTTGGGCGGCTGCATGCCCGAAATTTAATGGACTATTCATTGCGCCTCGAGAAGTTGAAAATTCACATGCATACGGTATGTTTGCCGTGGTTTTCGCCAGAGTCGTAGAGGAGGCTCTGCTGGAGTCTATAGAGTAGTGCCACATGTCGGCACGAATGACGCCTGCCGCTGGGTTCTGAGGAGGCCATTCTCGTTTCCTTTCGCCACATGCCTGGTTTGATTAAGGCAATTAGCATCGCACGTTGGGTGCAGGCAAAGCTCACTAGCTGTAGCATCGCATGCAGGGTCGATCGCCCTCTTCTGCTTCGGAGCAGAGTGGAATGTCTAAACCAGAGGCTCAAATAACCCTGCGACGACAACGGAAGCGAATTTCTCGATCTCCACTATCGGCTGAATAACTGTCGAGTTCCTCTAAATAGGGAAAGCGTGCACTATACGCAGGAAGCGGTTGCTGGGTGTGTGCAGTATGTGTGGCAAGCAGAAAGGGTTTTTATAGGACAGAGCAACCCCAACCCTTTGGAATCTGAAACAAATTGCCTGCCAAATTCGAAGATACATCAGCCACAATGTTCTGAGAAAATGCTCGTCATTGCAGATCAGACATATCAGTAAACTGCAGGAGCATTCAAGGAAACCTCCTAGAATTAATATCGCTTATTGAAGATTATAAGCCGGCCGCTGTGGCTGAGCGGTTCAGTCCGGAATCGTGCTGCTCCTACGGTCGTGGGTTCGAATCCTGCCTCGGGCATGGATGTGTGTGATGTCCTTAGGTTAGTTAGGTTTAAGTAGAGTTAGGTTTAAGTAGTTCTAAGTCCAGGAACTGATGACCTCGGATGTTAAGTCCCATAGTGCTTAGAGCCATTTGAATTTTTGAAGATTATAACGTCCAGATATTACTAGGAACAGAAAATTGGTTGAAACCGGAAGAGAAGAGCAGCGAAATTGTAAGGCTATGTTAGTCGCCAATGGTGGCGCCTTATATGTTGCAGTAAATAATTCGATAATATCATTAATAACTTTCCTGATTATGCCGTTGTAATAGGGGCTGACTTCAATTCGGCAGGTGTAGATTGGTAGAGCCATGCTATCAAAAATAGTGCCAGAGATGTGTTTCCGTGTGACATTATTGTGAATATCTTGTCCGAAAATTACTTCGAGCAGACAATTAGAGAACCAACTCATGAAGATATCGTCTTTAACCTCCTAGTAACAAACAGACTTGAACTTATCGAATCACCAAGCATGGAGGAAGGTATCAGTGATGACAAGGGTTGTGATAGCAACTAGGAGTATTAAGAATGCCTGGAAAATGCTTTCACTTGGCAATAGTGACAGGATACTGTAACCTCCCCACCAAAATAATAAAAAAGTTTAGTAACCTGATAAATTTTATAAGGACAGCAGCGCTGACCTTTGGCCCCGTATTCTGAATAAAAAAAGCAAAAATTCTTACCTCAATAAAAACTGCAATTATATCTGCTCTTAATTAGATATTTTTCGACACAGCTTCGTGCAATGCTGGCGTATATATTTTTCTTTTATTCTTGGAAGGAATGATCATGCATTGGAAATATTCTTTAAATTGAAATGAATGCTTTCCTTTAAAGGAGTTACTTCATATTACATAACTTATTATTGGGGCATCTTTTTGGAACAAATTAAATTACAATTAACATACATTATTAAATATGCGCAACGCTGCTTCTTTACCTTCTACAACAATACTCATCCTCCAGAGTCCTGACCAGAGTCGCGAGCAGACCACACAGCCGACGCATGCCGACTCCCGCCGACTCACACAGACTACTACTCGACTACTACTGTCGACTCGCGCAGACAAGCGCCGACTCGCGACAAGCAACAACTAACGATAAACTACTCTCTGGTCAGAGATTCTGTCATGCCTCGCCCATAGCCGGCGAAGCATACGTCTTACAATACAAATTGCAGAGTATCTGAGTAATCAACATCAACTATTCAATGCTGAGGACGAAGATGTGGATCACAAATGGAAGTAGTTCATAAGCATCGTTCAACACGCCTTGACTGAGCAAACTCTTAAAGGATGAAAAAAACACCGTTATTTAATAGCCATGTCAAAAAGCAGATTCAAGAAAAATCAAAAGCTAACTGACAAACAAAAGCTGAACGAAGGGAAAATGAGCATAAGGACAGCTAGGACACGAACGTTCAGAAACCTTGAAAGTAAAATTTTGTTAACCGATCTGACTAAAAACCGTAAAGGTTTTGGTCTTATGTAAAATCACTAATCAGTTACAAATCAACTATTCAGCCACTGTGGTCGTACCGGCACCGTAACGGAAGATAGCAAAGAGAGAAGACCTAAATACTGTGAATTTTGTCACCGCGGAAGATGGTAATACGGCGGGTGAAAGCCATCGTGTGAAAGTTCAAATGGCAGATATTGAGAAAACTAATTGCGTAACAGAAAAGCAACTACAATCGCTTTTGTAGTGTAATGGCATCAGGATCATACAAAGCTACTGCGAAAGAAATTGCTCCTCTCCTAGCAGTAATTTATCGTAGATCGCTTGAGCAACGAAGGGTACCTGGCGACAGGAAGAATGCGCAGGTTACCCACGTTTTTAAGAAGAGTCATACACATAATTACACATACACATAATCAGAAGCCTGTCTCGTTGACGTCAGTCTCGAAACATGTTTTATGTTCAAGAATTGTGACGTTAATGCCGAGTGCCTTGACTTCAGGAAGGACTTTGGCACCGTCCCACAGTGTCGTTTAGTGAAAAAAAAAATACGAGCTTGCCGAGAGGCGGACTTCTTTTCGGATAGAACTTTATAGGTCGCTCTTAACGAAACAAGACCGACAATGTAAAGGAAATTTCCGGAGTACCCCAGAGAGGTGTGATAGGACCGTTACTGTTTACATGGTATGTGAATGATGGAGTTAGGAAAGCGCCAGAAGCTCTTTAAGACTCTTTGCAGATGATGCAATTGTCTATAAGAAAGTAGCAACGCCAGAAGACAGCGTCTATTTGTAGAACGACCGGAAGAGGATTGGTGAGTGCTACAGGCTCTTGCAGGTGACCCTGAACGTAAATGAATATAAGACCAGAATGAAAAATGCTTCTATCATAGCACAAAAAAGGCGATTTGTCCTGGGCAAATTATGGATGTAAAGGAAGGGAAATAGCTTTCCGACTTATCTGGCAGCTTCAAAGACATTTAAATCAAAACATCTTGACATAATCGCCATTTTTTTTACTTTTTAGTACTAGTACCCACGTCACGTAAAATAATGCATCTTGTCAAGTAGAGTAACACGATACATGATGTATTATGTCGTATAACACGACACATGCCATCATATCATGCTTACTATGGATGGCGAATCTTCAGGATTTTGGGCACAGGATCAAGGGCTTAACATATAAATTGCGATATGCAGGTGTCCCAACTCCTTACAGCTAAAAGAGCTCAGTGAACTGGGGGGTAGTAGGGTTAACTTGCAAAAACTCGCAAATATGTCAAGAATTTTTGATTTAAATGTCTTTGAAGGTGCCACATAGGTCGGAAAACTAAGTCCATTCTTTTACATCCCTAACTCTGCCCAGGACATGTTCGCCTTTCTTGTGCTATGATAGGAGCATCTTTCATTTTGGTTTCCAACTTTACCATAACTTTGACGTAAGCCGCCATAGTTTTGAAACGGATGCAGATTTTTGTTGACTGCGGTGCCGACTGATCCGGCAATCCGGCATAGGTTTTTTTTTCTTTTTTTATGTCATGGCAATCTATAAAGCTCACAAAACAACAGGATGACCACTAATTACACGTATTTATCTAACTTCTTATAAAAATTGAGCCGATTCGCCATGTTCGAAACACAGATGGACTGTGCATTAAAAAAGCTCACAAAAAAGGGTTTTTTTGTACGTAAAATCCGAATACAGCTTTTCGAAAGCAAGTTTTCAATTTGATCGTAATAATGCATTTATTTATTTATTTGATTCACTTTAAACCGTTTCCACGCATTCAGTTCAGGTGAGAACGAATGTTAAGGGCTACATTTAGCTCAACCTTATATCATCGTATCTTGACAACGGATGAAGATTACTGGATAAAAAAAATTCGTATTGACTCCATTCATTTATCTACCTTCGTGCAAAGTTTGAACCTATTCTTGTAAGTTTTAAGTATAGAAGTGGTGCGCTTCAAAAACCTCCTATAAAAACCTGTTCTTTTTTGCATGTTTTTACATGAAAAATGTGAACGGTACACTTACAAATGGTGCCATTAGCTTAGCATTAATTTCAGGCCAATTAAAATTTTATGCAAAAGGATTTAATCGATTTGAGCAATTTGCCTGGACGCCAGCTCCAGTTCGCAGTTCATATATTGTAACCTCCCCACCGAAATTTTAAAAGAAATGAAATGACAATATTATATAGAAATGGGAGCCGAGTGTAACCTCCCCACAAAAATTTGAAAGAAAGAAATATGACAATATTTAATTATGAATGCTAATGGACACTGCTCTAAGCGTAACCTGCCCACAATGAAATGTACTGACATTGGCAACAAAAATGTGAAATTCGCAATCTGACTCAAATGTAAATTCTTCAAAAAAATTAAAGTCCATTCAGTGATAAGAAAATTCAATCAAACCGAAATATCGGTCTTTGACCCTGTGTAAAACAATCGGAATTAAAGTCTTACCTCAGAATAATTGGATGTCAAATCTCTGCTCTTATCTTTGCGCACGGCTTGGAGGAACTGCATTGCAAATAATAATATTCCTTTTTTCTGTAATTTTACTGAAAATTTTCTTTAAAAGAAGTTGAATGAAATGGGAAGTGCAACGAAATCTTTAGTTCAATAAAAAATAAAATTTTTGAAAAAATGCTTTTAAAATAAAAATTATTATTGGGGCATTTGTTGGAAATTAATTACAATAAACAAATTTTTACATTATCTAATGATTATATTAATTAACAGTATACCTCATTCAGCATCTTGACCAGTGTTGCCGACCGCCTACATCACACAACCGCACTGGGCTGCTACTACTGTTCGACCGCTCTGCATGACGACTATTAGCGTACTGCACTGCACGACTACTACTGACCGACTGCTCGTAACTAAATCGAGCTACAGACTCGCAACGACTACTGACAGAGTACTGCTCTGCATAGCGACAACTAGCGAACTGCTCGCAACACTCGCGCGGTCAAGCGCAGACCCTCTGGTCAGAGATGCTGCAATGCCTCGCCATCGCTGCTGCGCTACATACGTGTTTCATAACCCTCCACTGGGGGCGCAAAAATTTGGCAGCGATGGTGAGTCATTTGGACTTGCCAATCGCGGCAAAATTTTTTCCTAATTAATAAACTTCTACAATTTACAGAATATTTAGATGTAGTACATAAAGTAAATGTTGTGCACACGCACTAAGTACAAAATATATCAGACAAAGACAAAATATGAGTACAAAACATAGTAGCAAATCAGAAAAAACGTATATACAAATTATTTGACAGAAAACAAAGTGCAGAGGCACTGAAAAAATTCATTGGCATATTCAGAACAAATAAACAGACTGGCAAAAAATATTATGTTGACAAGTGACATGAGTGCACATGCACTGCAGTTGAGAACATATCAGTAAATGATGAAATGTATATACAATTAGTAACAAATGACATAAGTGCATACGCATTGAAGTATTGAATATACAGAATAGTACAAATCATATTGAAAAATGAGAAAAGTGCACAGGCACTGAAGTTCAATAGAAAACATATTAACACCTAACATAAGTGCACATGCACTGTAGTTCAGAACATATCATTAAAATAAAAATGTATATACAATATAAAAGACAAGAGTGTACATATACTGTACTTCAGAACAAATCGAAAAAATGTCTTTAGCATTTTGGCAATAAATAAACATAATGGCAAAACATCATGTCGAAAGTGCACACGCACTGAAGAAATGTCTTTAGCATTTTCAGAACAATTAAACATAATGGCAAAACATCATGTCGAAAGTGCACACGCACTGAAGAAATGTCTTTAGCATTTTCAGAACAATTAAACATAATGGCAAAACATCATGTCGACCAGTGCCATAAGTGTACTCGCACTGGAGTTCAACAAATCAAAAAATGTATAACCTATGAACATAAATGATGTTACCAAAAAATGATTTTCATTATGTGACAAGAATTAGGATAGGAAAGGGAAGGATTGCATCATGGTTGTAGCACTTTAGATTGCACACAGCTGTTCTGAAAGTCCATATCTTTCCACAGAAGTACAACACCAAGTGACACAACTTGAAGTTCTTTTCCCATCAGAATTTATCAGTGTAGCCAAGACACTGAACTGTCGTAGTAATGTTCCATGTTTTCATTTTGGCAGTACATTACGTACACCAAACAGTGGGACCATAATAATGTCTTCATCGCTCACGGTGGTGGACAGCATGTCGTGTCAACACCACGCTCTTACAAGGCACACCAACGTAGAATTAGTGCAAAACCAAAGATAGTGCTCCATGATCACTGGGATAAACAGGACAAAATGGACATTGCAGTAATTCAGGGTAGTTAGCTCATGAGGTGAAGGACATCAAGTCACATAATATTGACAATTACAGACTTAATTAGTAGTTTGTGGCATTCATAGCCCAGTTATTGAACATTTCTGTACCAAGTATGTAGTATTACAGAAAAATGTTCATTAATTGTTTTACATGGAATCAGTAGCCTTCTTTTCCTAGTTACAAAGCATTATGAAATAATCGCATTCTTTTCCAGTTACAAAATACAGCATAATTAATTAATCATTTGTCTTCCAATAGTAATAATCATTAGCTTTTTCCTAGCCACAAAGCAGTATGAAACAATAGCATAGTTAATTAATTATGTGTCATTCCAATCTAGTAAGAATCATTAGCCTTCTTCTAATTACAAAGCATTATTAAACAGTCACATTCATTTCCAATAACAAAGTATGAACATTGAAAACAAGAGCTAATTAATGCCATAATTAATAACAATTCATCAAGTGACATTAATTATTGGCACTCAGTGGCCAGCAAGTATTGAATAGAATAAAACATAGTTCATCATTCAGTATTATTCAGATCATTACGAAGTCATTATTAAAAATCAGTTAATTACAGTCAAAGCATTAATAATCATGGGCATTATAAGTAGTCTCATTACAATAAACAGTGGCAGTTATTAGCTAGTGACAAAGCATTATCTTAAATATATACTTTTTTTTGTCTCATTAAGAAGTCATTACTCAAGTGACGTACTATTCAGAGCTAATTAGTATTATTCAGAATTTTCTCAAACTGGTATCACTACTTGGGACTGGTAATACATTTTTTTTTTTTTTGTTAGCAATGCATTGCGTTGGGATCGATAATTAATTGCTGAGACATAACACTATTTGTTTTTGACCTATTGCTGCAAATGAGGATAGGTAACGTCATTCGTCATGAGTCAGCTGTAGCAAGGTTATGCAACAAGGCAGTATATGTGATCACATTCATAAATGATAGACACAAATGGGTAAAAAAAAAATAAAAATGCAAGTACAAGAACAGGTATAATAACTAACAGGTTTAGTAAGTATCATGAAAAGCTTCTCCTGGAAAAAATACAAAAACGGATTATTGACCTGAAAGAAGAAACGCACACTATGCTGAAAAGTAGTGAACTTCGAATTAACAGGTAGTGAAATGTGTATAAATTGTGTTCCATAGCTGTCCTTTCCAAAACTTTCTGTCATCCTACTATGCAATGTAACACCTGCTGTCAAAGCAAACTGCAACAAATACTTAAATAACTACGTAGCATAAATACATAACTTCAACACTATCCTCATCTGTAAAGAAAAAACTTCATTATCCATCACTTCATTATCCATATTATCATAACTTCATTATTATCATCACCTGTAAAGAAAAACTTCATTATTCATAATACCATTTCCTTCGTCATTATTCATCAGTATTCATTATCATCTGCAAAAAATCACTTCATTACTCATTATATAACTATTCCTTATCACTAGCATATTTCATCACTAAAACTAAGATGTGTAGTTCAGTCTGACAGCCTGCATCAATCACCTTGTATTCTGAAAGAAAAAATTAGTTAAGACTGCTATTCTGTGATGAGTATAGTATATTCTTGTTAATGTTTGTTAATCCTGATCCATTTACTTTTCCTCATAAAGTTATTGCATCTTCTATCGTTTATTCCGTAGGTGAAATTCCCATTTCTGTTGAATTTATCTCTTACACGCATCATTTCTTTCTGAAATTGATGAACAAAGATTAATGTCTTGCATTTAAATCCTATACCCACTAAAT